>NC_092815.1:11191793-11384293 GCF_023375885.2 Dermacentor andersoni
ACAAATGGAGGCGCATATATATATATATATATATATATATATATATATATATGTATATCCCTCGGAATGAGATAGGAGCGAGGTATTGAACTTATCTATAGGCCCCCCTTGAGGGGAATTTTACCAGGGCAAGTTACTGGCTATTTATGTCACTAAAAAGTGATCAAAGACGTCGCTGTAACTCCAAAACGGCAAAGTTGTCCTTAAGGTGACTTAAACTCACTAATTTTAGCGATTTTCTGACTAAGTTACTAACAATGACTCGAGTATTGTGCTTAGGGTGCACTTCAAAAGTTATCTGATTTGCCAAAACGATAGCAACACTATATCAGTTAATTTGGAAAGATTGGATGCGCTTTGTAGACAATTACAAGAAGACGGACAGTGCGCCTTTCCCGTCTTCTTCCTTGTGATCGTCTGCAAAGCGCATCCAATCTTTCCAAATACAATGAACCAACTTGCCCAACAACGCGTTCTGCTAAACTACACATCAGTTAACACTCGCAAAGCACTCTTTGAAAACTCTCTATATACTTTCACAGATTTGGCGGGAAAGGGTTGCTTACCAGCGGAGAGAAATCAAAAGTAAACTTAATTCCCCCTCCCACTCTTTTTTTTTTTTCCGCGGAATACTCCTTCCCGGTGTCAGTGTAGCGTCACGGAGTTCAAAATATCTTCGCGTATTTTGACCATTTTGGAGAAGGAACAGTTTCTTAATTTGCTAAGTCGAGTCTCTGGTTCCTACATATAGGATACAATGTAGCCCCTCTCTTCGCACACAAACAATTACACAGACTCCACAGAAACTGCTGTCAAACTAGATGTCGCGAGGAGGTGGTTGGCGTCGACAGCCGTAATTCATTTTCGCGTCTTTTGGCTATTTGGCTAGTGCAGAAGTGTAACTTAACATAGCTTAATTCAATATATATCCACTTGTGTCTTCTTAAGGAACACCAAGTGGTCAAAATCTGCCCGGAGTCCTCCTTTACAGCGTATCTATCTATCTATCTATCTATCTATCTATCTATCTATCTATCTATCTATCTATCTATCTATCTATCTATCTATCTATCTATCTATCTATCTATCTATCTATCTATCTATCTATCTATCTATCTATCTATCTATCTATCTATCTATCTATCTATCTATCTATTGTCACGCGGTGGTGACGTTGAAGAACACAGTAGCAATACTGCGAAAGACAAAACTAACTGTTATTGGGCAAACCTGTGCCCACAAAAACAGGCTACACTTATAGCACAACGGATAGTCTCGCGCAGGTCGTCGGTGGCCAGTGACGCAACTCCGGCGTAGTTTGTCGAGTTCGTGCGGCGGTTGAATTGCCGGTTCCGCATTTTCAGTGTCTTCTCGATGCTAGTGGCCTCGCGAAGAAACTCGTCGACGGTCTTCGGTGGGCTTCGTACCATTCCGGCGAAAAGTTCCTCCTTTACACCACGCATCAGTAAGCGGACTTTCTTCTCCTCGGACATTTCCGGGTCGGCGTGGCGGAATAGGCGGCTCATTTCTTCTGTAAAGATCGCGGTGGTTTCATTAGGCAGCTGCACTCGGGTTTCTAGTAGTGCTTGGGCTCGTTCTCGGCGTACGACGCTTGTGAAGGTCTGCAGGAAGCCGCTTCGGAACAGGTACCACGTCGTTATTGGCTTCTCGGTTCTCGAACCACGTCCTGGCAGCGTCTTCCAATGCGAAGAAGACATGTCGTAGTTTGTCGTCGCTGTTCCAGCTGTTAAATGCAGCGACCCTCTCATACGTCTCAAGCCAGGTTTCCGGGTCCTCGAATGTTGAACCGCGGAACGTCGGAGGCTCCCTGGGCTGCTGCAGCACGATGGGGGACGCTGAGGCTGCCATTGTGGGTGCCTTGGCCGCAATCCTCTTGGTCTTCTCAGGTAGAAGTCCGTGCTCCGGGGGCAGCCGTTGAAGACGGCGGCTTGCTCGATGGTCCGGGACTACGTTGGTGTTCTCTTTGCGATCCGGGCTGGGATCACGGTTTGTTGGAGGCGTCCCGTAGATGAACGAAAAGCACCTCTACCAGATGTCACGTGGTGGTGACGTTGAAGAACACAGTAGCAATACTGCGAAAGACAAAACTAACTTTTATTGTGCGAACCTGTGCCCACAAAAACAGGCTACGCTTATAGCACAACGATAGCGGCGAACACGGTCGGCGATTGTCGAAAATATGATCAGCGGGTCAAGCGCGTCGGCTTTTATACAGCAGTCATCGAATGTTCCAGACTAATCGTTGGGACCCGCATGTCTTCCACAAAGTTCTACACCATTCGAGTCACGCGATGAAATCAGATAACACAAGGTTCGGCGACAACAGACAGCGGATAGAAGC
This sequence comes from Dermacentor andersoni, assembly GCF_023375885.2. Taxonomy (NCBI): domain Eukaryota; kingdom Metazoa; phylum Arthropoda; class Arachnida; order Ixodida; family Ixodidae; genus Dermacentor; species Dermacentor andersoni. The sequence goes on from NC_092815.1 coordinate 11,194,156, forward strand.
ATCGATAACTTTCCAGAAACTTCGGATACATGCAGACGCGTCCCGCGCTGTGCGATAACATACGTTAGGCGGCGAAACGTGGTGGCCCGATAAATATAAGTACACGTGTCAATACCCCCTCTTAAAAAGCATCGACCCGATGCTGCAAACAAACGAAAGTAATAAAGAAAAGCACTCGTAGCAAAGAAAACAATAAAATAAGGAAGTTCGTCAGCGTCCGTAAAAGGGTTTAAGACGCACCACGTGGACCACTAAAGATCGTGCGCGGCGCCGCTGTGAATGCGAAATGCCGTCTCGCACGACCTCATAGTCCAGTGCGCCAATACGTCGGATGATCTTGTAGGGTCCGAAATATCGTCGCAGTAGTTTTTCACTGAGTCCTCGTCGGCGTGTCGGGGTCCACACCCAAACACGGTCGCCGGGCTGGTACTCGACGAAGCGTCGTCGGAGATTTTAGTGTCGGCTGTCGGTACGCTGCTGGTTCTTGATCCGTAGGCGGGCGAGCTGTCGAGCTTCTTCGGCGCGCTGGAGATAGGTAGCGACGTCAAGATTTTCTTCGTCAGTGACGTGCGGCAGCATAGCGTCGAGCGTCGTCGTCGGGTTCCTTCCGTAAACCAGCTTAAACGGCGTGATCTGTGTTGTTTCTTGCACCGCCTTGTTGTAAGCGAATGTTACGTACGGCAGGACGGCATCCGAGGTCTTGTTCTCGACGTCGACGTACATTGCTAGCATGTGGGCGAGGGTCTTGTTCAGGCGCTCCGTGAGACCATTTGTCTGCGGATGGTAGGCAGTTGTCCTCCTGTGACTTGTCTGGCTGTATTGCAGAATGGCTTGCGTGAGCTCTGCTGTAAAAGCCGTTCCTCTGTCGGTGATGAGGACTTCTGAAGCACCATGTCGCAACAGGATGTTCTCGACGAAAAATTTCGCCACTTCGGCTGCGCTGCCTTTCGGTAGAGCTTTAGTTTCAGCGAAGCGGGTAAGATAGTCCGTCGCCACGACGATCCACTTATTTCCGGAAGTTGATGCCGGAAACGGTCCCAGCAAGTCCATACCGATCTGCTGAAAAGGTCGGTAGGGAGGCTTGATCGGCAGTAGTAATCCCGCTGGCCTTGCCGGTGGTGTCTTGCGTCGTTGACAGTCTCGACATGTCTTGACGTAACGGGCGACATCGGCGGTTAGGCGCGGCCAGTAATACCGTTCTTGTATCCTCGATAGCGTCCGGAAGAAACCGAGGTGCCCAGCTGTCGGATCGTCATGTAGGGCGTGCAGTACTTCTAGACGCAGCGCCTTAGGAACAACAAGAAGGTAGTTGGCGCAGACTGGTGAGAAGTTCTTCTCCACGAGTAGGTTGTATTGAAGCCTGAACGAAGACAATCCACGCTTAAATGCCCTAGGGACAGCGTCGGTGTGCCCTTCCAAATAATCGACGAGGCCTTTTAGCTCCGGGTCCGCTCGTTGCAGCTCAAAAGGCAGCCACGACACGGAACTGTGTCGTCGCTGGGCCCTGCCGTGGGCGCGGAGGGGGAACGTGACGGCGGGCTACAGCGGCGTATGTCATCGCTTGCGGCTGAGGCTGCGGCGATTCAGGGCCTACTCCGAGTTGTTGTTGGAGTTCCTCACGTACGGCATCGGCAATCGAAGCCACTTGAGGCTGTGATGAAGGCAACAGCTTCTGTAGTTCCTCCCGCACGACCGCTCGGATAGTCTCGCGCAGGTCGTCGGTGGCCAGTGACGCAACTCCGGCGTAGTTTGTCGAGTTCGTGCGGCGGTTGAATTGCCGGTTCCGCATTTTCAGTGTCTTCTCGATGCTAGTGGCCTCGCGAAGAAACTCGTCGACGGTCTTCGGTGGGCTTCGTACCATTCCGGCGAAAAGTTCCGCCTTTACACCACGCATCAGTAAGCGGACTTTCTTCTCCTCGGACATTTCCGGGTCGGCGTGGCGGAATAGGCGGCTCATTTCTTCTGTAAAGATCGCGGTGGTGTCATTAGGCAGCTGCACTCGGGTTTCTAGTAGTGCTTGGGCTCGTTCTCGGCGTACGACGCTTGTGAAGGTCTGCAGGAAGCCGCTTCGGAACAGGTACCACGTCGTTATTGGCTTCTCGGTTCTCGAACCACGTCCTGGCAGCGTCTTCCAATGCGAAGAAGACATGCCGTAGTTTGTCGTCGCTGTTCCAGCTGTTAAATGCAGCGACCCTCTCATACGTCTCAAGCCAGGTTTCCGGGTCCTCGAATGTTGAACCGCGGAACGTCGGAGGCTCCCTGGGCTGCTGCAGCACGATGGGGGACGCTGAGGCTGCCATTGTGGGTGCCTTGGCCGCAATCCTCTTGGTCTTCTCAGGTAGAAGTCCGTGCTCCGGGGGCAGCCGTTGAAGACGGCGGCTTGCTCGATGGTCCGGGACTACGTTGGTGTTCTCTTTGCGATCCGGGCTGGGATCACGGTTTGTCGGAGGCGTCCCGTACATGAACGAAAAGCACCTCTACCAGATGTCACGTGGTGGTGACGTTGAAGAACACAGTAGCAATACTGCGAAAGACAAAACTAACTTTTATTGTGCGAACCTGTGCCCACAAAAACAGGCTACGCTTATAGCACAACGATAGCGGCGAACACGGTCGGCGATTGTCGAAAATCTGATCAGCGGGTCAAGCGCGTCGGCTTTTATACTGCAGTCATCAAATGTTCCAGACTAATCGTTGGGACCCGCATACCTTCCACAAAGTTCTACACCATTCGAGTCAGGCGATGAAATCAGATAACACAAGGTTCGGCGACAACAGACAGCGGATAGAAGCATCGATAACTTTCCAGAAACTTCGGATACGTGCAGACGCGTCCCGCGCTGTGCGATATGTTAGGTGGCGAAACATGGTCGCCCGATAAATATAAGTACACGTGTCACTATCTATCTATCTATCTATCTATCTATCTATCTATCTATCTATCTATCTATCTATCTATCTATCTATCTATCTATCTATCTATCTATCTATCTATCTATCTAATCTTGTAGCCTTGCATGCCAACAATGTTTTGTCGTGCAAGCGAAGCTTTCTACGCGCAGAGCTGCTGTGCGTGGTACACGTGTGCGTCGCGCGGTGTACTGTACACCTGAGCACAACCGCGACTGAGCGGCGGCGGCGGGCCCGTTTCTCACGGTGCCCGCTGAAACGGTAGACGATGCGAGCATCGGGCAACGCCGGCGCACGGTCGACGAGGGGGGCACGAGAGAAGGGCGCGCCACGAAGGGGGGGGGGGGGGGAAGCGGCAATCGGGGGCTCTCTCAAGGTTGCGTTTGATCACGTCCGAACATGCGCCCTGCGAATGAACATACGGAATGCGATGGATGTATTCGGACAGGCGGGACCGGTAATTGCTACGTCTCACCGATCCATGTTATGCACTAACAGGGGGGCGTCCAAAAAATAAATGGCAGCCATGACGACATCGATTGCTTTCGGCGCCAGCAGTACGACAAAAGAACAGTCTTCAAGACTTCTTTTAGAGGGTACGATGTGGATACCACCCATTAGCAGTTCTCACGTTTCTGAATTCTAAAGGGAACATGGTTAGGCTCCATGGGCTACATCCAGTGAACAGGCGGCGCCACTGAGCAGCGACGGATGAATGCATGGATGGGTGGACGGATATTATGAGCGTCCCCTTTGGAACGGGGTGAAGGGTTGCGCCACCAAGCTATTGTTATTATATTACCTGATGTCCAATCTACGTTAAAACAGAAAAGAAAAAAAAAAGCAGCAGGGATGGATGGATGGAAGGTAGGAGCGTCCCCTTTGAAACGGGGTGATGGTAGTCGCCACAATGCTCAGTTTTCCATGCTCAGCAGTACCGCCACCATGCTCAGCCGTACCACGCTGCTCAGCGCCGCATGTGGCGAGCGGCGCGACACTGGGAAGGTGGAAAGACCGCGAAATTTAATCTTCATGCACATGTCGCCCAAAGCCGCACGTATATATCCGTGATTCGCCTTTTCTTTGTGTGTGTACGTGAGGGTGCAAGCGTAGTCCTCTCTGGTGTCTCAAATACATTTTACGGGTTGAGGCATATTAAAGGAATAGGAGAGTAAGTTCATGCTGCTGCATTAACCAGCGTAGACAGGCTGTACACTACTTATATTTTCTCCCCGCGATAGAAGTGGCCGGCCTGGGCGTTCACGCCAAGCGCTGTTCGCAGCAGAGAAAGCGGCTATACGAAGTCATCCTGCACGTGAGTAAAGCTTACAGTGACACTAACATTGAAGTCACTAAACTGGCACCCTGAAAACGTCGCGCTTCTAATAGGTCGACGAATTTTTAATCGACGCCTCACTATTGGCGATGCATGCCTCATATCGCTCCGGCGCGTTGTGCGACGCGGTCTGCCATTTGTTCCCGTGTCACATTGTTACTTTATATCGCGGGTACAGTATACCGGGTACAGTTGCAAGGTCACCGGATCGCGATTTTGCTCGATCGGCGTTGAGTCGATCACGATCCCCGCACCGAGTTAGAGTTTCACGATCGCGATCGTAGGCTGTCGTCAGCACCGTCATGCCGAGTTAGTTCAAATTCGAATCGAGTTAGCTAAACTAACTCGATTCGAATTACTAATGCTAATTCGATTCGAATTGTTGGACCGTGTAGAGAGAGAGAGAGACAAAGGAGAGGAAAGACAGGGAGGTTAGCCAGTGTAAGTCCCGGCTGGCTACCCTGTGCTGGGGAAAGGGGTAAAGGGAATAAAAGGAGAAAGAAGAAGAGGAAAAAAAATGGAAAAACAAAGAAAATTGACACAGTAACGCGAAACTACGCGCTACAACGTTCAGAGGCGGTCACACAATTGGCATGTCCTTAAAAACTTCAACAAAGCCCTTAAGGCCTTGAGTGCCGAAGCCCGTCTGGACCAGTGTCCTAGAGCTTTTTCCTCTGTAAAGGGGCGATTGTCCAGTTTTGCGAGAGCGGTCACGAGCACTTTTCTTCGCACTGCGTAACGGGGACAGTCACAAAGGAGGTGTTCAATCGTCTCCTCGCAGCCGCAGGTGTCACAAGTAGGGCTGTCGGCCATTCCAATGCGGAATGAATAGGAGTTTGTGAATGCCACGCCGAGCCACAGGCGGCACAGAAGTGTTGCTTCCGCTCGTGGCAACCCTGGTGGTAGGCGGAGTTGCAGACGTGGATCCAATTTGTGGAGACGTGCGTTAGTGAATGCACTGGTGTTCCACAGATTCTGTGTAAGCTCGCGGGCGAGGGAGCGAAGACTTGTGGCTGCATCTGTTCTTGACAGCGGTATGGGTGTAATCTGGGCACCATCATGAGCCGACCGGGCAGCGTCATCCGCACTGTCATTTCCTGAAATTCCACAGTGACCCGGTATCCACTGGTAGATGATGTTGTGTCCCTTGTTGATTGCGTGATGGTGGAGTAGTCGGATGTCTGCGACTAGTTGCTCATTTGGTCCATGGTTGAAAGGGGACATCAGACACTGAAGAGCTGCCTTTGAGTCACATAAGATGGACCATGAATGTGATGATTTGTGAACAATAAACTCCAGAGCAGCACGGATAGCTGCGAGTTCTGCAGCCGTCGATGATGTGATGTGAGATGTCTTGAACTTGAGGGTAACGCACTCTGCGGGAATCACCACTGCTCCAGCTGAACTATTAGAGGATACAGAACCGTCTGTGTAAACGTGGATGCGTCCTCTGTGCTGTTCATGTAGCATTGAAAGCACGGTTTGTTTGAGGGCGAAAGTTGACATCTCCGTTTTCCTTTTAATACCGGGAATAACAAGAAGAGCCTGGAGTGGATGGAGGCACCACAGCGGTTGAGATGGTCGTGCTGCAGGCGTGAAGTTCAACGGTAAAGTTCCATGGTTGGCGGCGATAATCTTGCTAAACGCTGAACGAGGTCGAGCGGCAGGAAGGGAGGCGAGATGATGCGATGGAAGTCGGGCGAAGTGCCTGATATGCATCCTTAAGGTGTCGACTTGAAGATACGTGTTGATGGGGTGGTCATGCGCGATGGCTATTGTTGCTGCCGTGGACGCACATCTGGGAAGACCAAGGCAAATTCGCAGAGCTTGAGCTTGTACAGATTGGAGGGCACGGAGGTTGGTCTTGCCGGTCCCACATAGTACAGGTAAGCTATAGCGCAGGAGACCAAGGAACAGTGCGTTATAGAGTTGGAGCATCGCACTCACAGACGCACCCCATGACTTTCCCGCAAGAAATCTGAGCAAGTGGGTTATCATGACTAATTTCCTTTTTAGGTAGGAGACATGAGTACTCCAGGAAAGGTCTCGATCGATTATCACTCCTAGAAAGCGGTGCGTCTTCTCGTAGGCAATTGGCTGTCCATTAATTCTGATAACGTACGGTTTCATTGCTTTACGCGTGAAAGCGACTATAGAGCACTTCTCGCAGGACAGCTCCAGACCTCGTGCTCGAAGATAACCTGATGTTACTGTGGCCGCTTTTTGAAGTCTGGCGCGCACCTGAGGACGCGTCGCTCCTGATGACCAAATGCATATATCGTCTGCATAGATCGACACATGGACGGATTCCGGAAGGGTGTGAACCAGGTCGATGAGCACCAGGTTAAATAGAGTGGGGCTCAAGACTCCGCCTTGTGGTACGCCTCGGTAGGTGTTGCGTTGTGATGACGCACCATCCTCTGTTTGCACAAAGAATGACCTGTCCTTCAAGAAGCTGGATATCCACCGAAATACAAGGCCGCCGAGGCCGACATCACCCAAGGCGTCCAGGATGGCTTGATGGGTTACGTTGTCATATGCGCCTTTAACATCCAGGAACATCGCCGCTGACAGTCTCCTGAGGCTTTTTTCGTGCTGAACAGACGAGACAAGATCTATGACGTTGTCTATAGAAGAGCGTCCGCGTCGAAAGCCTGCCATAGCGTCAGGATATAACTTGTAATGTTCTAGATACCACTCTAGACGCGTCAGCACCATCCTCTCCATCACCTTTCCTAGACAACTGGCCAGAGCAATGGGACGATAAGACGCCACGTCTAGGGGTGATTTACCTGGCTTGATCAGATGCGATTTCACATATGTTTTACACCCAGTGGCACCTGATGACGACAATCAGTATGTGTGTTTGACTATAAAATGCAAGAACGTCGCACTCACGATCATAGGTGCCTACATTTCACCTTCGAGTCGATTTGACAGCGCAAGGCTAAGTACAATTTTAACAGCGACACCTGGACCATGGGTTATCCACCGAAATACAAGGCCGCCGAGGCCGACATCACCCAAGGCGTCCAGGATGGCTTGATGGGTTACGTTGTCATATGCGCCTTTAACATCCAGGAACATCGCCGCTGACAGTCTCCTGAGGCTTTTTTCGTGCTGAACAGACGAGACAAGATCTATGACGTTGTCTATAGAAGAGCGTCCGCGTCGAAAGCCTGCCATAGCGTCAGGATATAACTTGTAATGTTCTAGATACCACTCTAGACGCGTCAGCACCATCCTCTCCATCACCTTTCCTAGACAACTGGCCAGAGCAATGGGACGATAAGACGCCACGTCTAGGGGTGATTTACCTGGCTTGATCAGATGCGATTTCACATATGTTTTACACCCAGTGGCACCTGATGACGACAATCAGTATGTGTGTTTGACTATAAAATGCAAGAACGTCGCACTCACGATCATAGGTGCCTACATTTCACCTTCGAGTCGATTTGACAGCGCAAGGCTAAGTACAATTTTAACAGCGACACCTGGACCATGGGTTATTACCGGCGACTTCAATGCGCATCATCCGCTATGGGGAAGCTTAAAGATGGACTGTCGAGGAAGACGTGTACTATCCTTCGCGTCGGATCATGAGCTCTGCTGCCTAAATGATGGCAGTCCCACCTTTCTGCGGGGATTGACATACAGCAGCTGCCTGGACTTGACTTTTGTTTCAAGATGCCTCAGTGCCAGTGTGAAATGGTTCACGGACAACGAAACGCATGGTAGTGACCACGTTCCAACATATGTTAAAATCGACGGCATACGCAAGTCACACTCTACTACAGTTCTTCATCACATCGACTGGCCTAAATACACGTTGCTCATGGAGAAGAATAGCCAAGAGATCCAGGATTGTCTGCCTGGCAACATCGAGAAGCTAATTAACGCCGCTGCTCAAGAAGCCACAAGATCTTTTAGGCCTGTTCCTAAATTTTCTGAATTCGAAGCAGAATTGGAGCGGCTTCGAGCAATCCGCCGTCGCGCGGAAAGAAGGTACAGGCGCACCAAGTCCATCTACGACCTAAGGGAGGCGAGACGCATACAGAAGAAGATACAGCGTCGGATCAACTCCCTGCGGTCTCTAAGATGGAAAACCTTCTGTGATACCCTTGATCCGCATAAACCCCTCTCACATATTTGGAGAACAGTGCGTGGTCTTCGAACATCACCGCAACAACGCCACCCCTTCAAATGCCTGGCTCTCTATCAAGGTCGCAGAGAGATCGACGTAGCGGAGGACTTCTGTTTCAAGGTTGCTGGTCTACCGCCATCGTTCGCTACACGTGATCCCCGTGATGTTCCAATCTCGCGAGATTCTCGTATGGACAATTTGTTTTCCATCGAGGAGTTGCAGGCGGCGTTGGCAGCGTGCAGACGTTCCTCGTCGCCTGGGCCTGACGGGGTGACATACGCAGCTCTTGGAAACCTCGGTCACACAGCCCGGCATGCACTTCTAGACGTGTACAATAATTCATGGTGTGAAGGAGAAGTTCCAGCTGCATGGAAGTCTAGCCGCCTTGTTGGACCGTGTAGCAGTGACCATGCTTGATCGAAATTTAGAAATTTGATCCGGTTGAGCGCGATCTTAATCGAAAGGGACTGCGTGGCGCTGCTCTATCGTTCCGCGTGCTTCGTCGTCGCCTGGCACGAAAGCCTGTGCGCTTTCGAAGCAGCGGCGCGTCGTGGCTGAACCTACCTGCCGACGTAATCGGCGCGAGTCGCTTCGTGCGGCAAAGTGAGACAAACGGGCCCTTATTTATCAGGTCTTTTTATTCGTGAGATTATTCTCGGTCGTCAGCTTGCCGCACTTCGTAAATGTCCGGAAAAAGCGTCGGGTTGTTGCCAGCACGACTTTCGATTGTGCTTTTTTTCTCCATTGACGAAATGCTTAGAGAATATCCTGGTTGATTCGTTTGGGACCCATTCGGAGCCATCTGCAGCTGGAAAATGAGATTTATTAACCACGCGATCCGTACTTATATGACGCGAATATTCGTTTTTCACCGTACAACGATCGATTTTCATTACACCCTTTGCACAAAGTCTGATTTCGCTTGCGAATTCCTTTGCTTGCAGACGCACTTTGTTTTTACAATGCGATTTCGCAAATGTAAATTCGCAAGAAAAATCGAACCATATGAAACGGTGCCTCTCACGCCAGCGGCCGAAACGAGTATCGTCTATGAATTAGCGCTCGCCGGCGTAAAATAAGCTTCCTCGGCATAAAATATTGCTCATCGCACACGCCAGTGTAATCCTGATTATACCAAATGATTACAGTAAGCAGTCATAAAATCGGCAGAGTTGCTCTTAAATGTTGAGCACCTGACCCGGCGATGACCGCTGGCGTCGCATAAAAGCTGCTAAACGCGCACTCGTCGCATAATTTACAATACAAACCCTTCTCACAAATATGATGACGGAAGCTGACAATTACTTTACGCTCCACACAGCTGGCGATCCGTTCGTTCGCCGCTCTAGTTGGCAAGACGTGCCAGGTAACCTGTACAAATTTATCACGGGATGGCCTTTGTGACTGTGAGTCGCTCCCTTACGCAGCAGTATCGCCGGTTCCACTTGTGTTTTTTCGCACTTTCTTAATCTCTGCGCTTGTCCATGAAGCGCATGCCGTTGCACTGTCGCAAGACGTATCCGGAAAAAGAAGGGGGGGGGGGGGGGTTAATGAACAAAGCAAAACGGCCTGAACCGTGGCCGACACGAAGTGCAGTGCGCGTGAAGGTATACGCCTTCCCAAATTCCTCGTCAAAATAAAGCTTTTCCTCCTCCTCCTCCCAGAGCCGGCCGAGCCGCAGAGCCACCTTCCCAGTGCTGTCGCACCGTTGCCGCAGATGGCGCCAGAGTAGCCGCAAACTTACGCAAACTCGACTTTACAGAGCGACGCCTTTAGCTCTTCTTTATACACGCTCAACTTTTGCAAACTTTCAACCCGATATGCCCAGTACAATTATTTTACAACAAGCGCTTCAGTCTATCGGCAAGCTCAATAGTACAATTTCGATAACATATTGTGCCTTTCTCATTCACTCTGTGATTCCCGTAGAGGGGAAAAAAATAAGGAAGGATAGGAACTGGCGGTGCTCCTGCGTTACAGCAAAGTACCGCCAACGTAACACGTGACATTTGAGCCTCGACGTCACAAAGTGGACCACTAGTCTACGCCAGTGGTCACGAAATCGTACATGAGGAACGAACAAAGCAAGTAACGGTCCTGATTACGTTCCCGCTTTCTTTGCGTCCGGCTTGAAAAAAGAAAAGTGGGTACACATGTACAACGTTGCAGTTCGAAGAGAACAGGCGCCCTCCTCTGATGGCGTGGGCGTCTGTGGCCGCCATCCTGATGAATCTGCAATATAGAATACGCGTCTGCGTCTCCTATGAAGTTGTTTCTCTTTTCTTCTTGCATTTTTCTGCATATTCTTTACATTACTACTTCATCTCCTTATTTCTGTGTCATTGCGACAATTGTGCGACGAACTTTTGATGACTTAGGCCAATAATGATGAAGAAACGTGAGAAAGCAGCGCGAGGAAATGCCGGGAGGCCAGCGAGTCGAGCATTCGGTTTGCTACCCAACAGAGGGTGGCGCCGTCTTCATTTCTCTTCCGTCTATCCCTTAGAATCTTGTCTTTCCCATTTCTTTTTGCGCTACAATACCATGTCGTTCAGCAAAAATCAACTTATTCACCACTTATTCTACACGGGGTGTAAAGGAAAAGGGGGAATAGAAAGAAGGAGAGGTTGAACACTGCGTGCACGCGCAGAATGCACGGGATGACTGCAAGCTGTCAGTCGGGTCGGTGCACTACAAGAACAGCGACTAGTGCGCGAATAGGTTTTTGCTCCAGCAAGGGATGTGGTCACGGTGCGAGTATCTTTGAATCGAAAAAATGGTCTTGAGAGCAGCCATTTAAAAGTTGTCAGGAGAGAGGCGTTCGACGTTGTACCGAGGACGGATACATCACTACCACCACCACCACCACCACCATCATCATCATCATCATCACCATCATCATCATCATCATCATCATCATCATCATCTTTTATGTCCACTTCAGGACGAAAGCCTCTCCCTGCGAACTCCAATCACCCCTGGCCTGCGCCAAATGATTCTAACTTGCGCCTGCGAATTTCTAAATTTCATCACCCCATCTATAGTCTTCTGCTGTCCCCGACTTCGCTTCCATTCTCTTTGCATTTATTCTGCAACCCTAATAGTTCACCGGTTATCTAACCTACACATTACATGACTTGCCCAGCTCCATTTCTATCTCTTAATGTCAATTAGAATATCGGCTATCCCCGTTTCCTCTCTGATCCACACCGCTATCTTCCTGTCTCTTAACGTTACGCCTAAAATTCTTCGTTCCATCGCTCTTTGCGCGATCCTTAACTTGTTTTCGAGCTTCTTTCTCAGTCTCTAAGTTTCTGCCCTATATGTTAGTACCGGTAGAATGCAGTCATTATACTCCTTTCTTTTTAATGATAATGGTAAGCTTCCACTCAAGATCTGATGTCTGCCGTATGCGATCCAACCCAGTTTTATTCTTCTGTAAGTTTCCTTCTCATGATCAGTAACTGACCTAGGTAAACGTATTCCTTCACAGACTCTAGTGGCTGACTGGTGATCCTGAATTCTTGTTCCATTGCCAGGCTAATGATCATTACCTTTGTTTTCTGCATATTTATCTTCAACCCCATTCTTACACTCTCTGTGTTAAGGTCCTCAATCATTTGTTGCAACTCGTCCCCAGTGTTGCTGAACAGGACAATGTCGTTTCCAAACCGAAGGTTGCTAAGATATTCACCGTTGATCCTTAATCCTAAGCCTTCCAAGATTAATAGCTTGAATACTTCTTCCAAGCCTGCAGCGAATAGCATTGGAAAGATTGTCTTCTTGTCTGACCCCTTTCTTTATAGGTATCTTTCTACTTTTCTTGTGGAGAATTAAGGTAGCTGTTGTAAATATTTTCCAGGATATTTACGTAAGGCCCCTGTACTCCTTGATTATTTATTGCCTCTATGATTGCTGGTATCTCTACTGAATCAAATGCCTTTTTGTAATCTATGAAATCCATATAAAGAGGCTGATTGTACTTTGCAGATTTCTCCATTACCTGATTGATTACATGGATATGATCCATTGTACAGTGTACCTTCATGAAGCCAACCTGTTCTCTTGGTTGACTGAAGTCCAGTATTGTCCTTATTCTATTGGAAATTATCTTGGTGAATATTTTATACAATAGTGGGAGTAAACTAATGGGCCTGCAAATTTTCAATTCTTTAACGTCTCCCTTTTTGTGGATTAGTATAATGTTGCCATTATTCCAGTTTTCTAAGACCCTTGGAGTCGTGAGACATTTCGTATAAAGGGCCGCCAGATTTTCTAGCATGATATCTTCTCCACCTTTGATTAAATCGACTATTATTCCATCTTCTCCTTCCCTTTCCCCCCGTTTCATGTCTTGCAATGTCCTTCTAACTTCATCGCTAGTTACAGAAGGAGCCTCTGTAACCTGTTCCTTACTGCTTCGAATGAAGGTATCTTGGCTGCTCTGGGTATTGTACAGCTCAGTATGGAATTCTTCCGCTGCTTTTACTATACGTTCGAGATTGCTGATGATATTACCCTGCTTATCTTTCAGTGCATACATCTTGGTTTGTCCAATGCCATGTTTTCTTCTCACTGATTTCATGCTGCGTCCATTTTTTACTACTTCCTCACTCTTACTTTATAACTTGGAAAATCCTTTATTTTCTCTTTGTTGATCAGTTTTGACAATTACGCGAATTCTATCTGATTTCTTAAGTTTGACGCTATCATGCTTTGTCGTTTCTTTATTAGGTCCTTCATTGCTTGGGAGAGCTTGCCTACTGGTTGCTTTGTTGCGTTACGTCCCACTTCAACTGCTGCTTCTGAAGCTAGTCTAGTTACGGTTTCATTCATTACCTCTATGTCATCTTCATCTTGTTGTTCTAAGGCTGCATATTTGTTTGCAAGTACCAACCTGATTGGTCTGTTTTTACCCTTACTACCTCTAGGTTGACCTGTTTCTTCTTGACCAATTTTACTCTTTCTCTCTTCAAATTGAGGTGAAACCTAGACCTTACTAACCTATGATCACTGCATTTTACCCTAACACTTCTACATCCTGCACTTTGCTGGGATCTGCAGACAGACAGACAGACAGACAGACAGACAGACAGACAACAGACAGACAGACAGACAGACAGACAGACAGACAGACAGACAGACAGACAGACAGACAGACAGACAGACAGACAGACAGACAGACAGACAGACAGACAGACAGACAGACAGACAGACAGACAGACAGACAGACAGACAGACAGACAGACAGACAGACAGACAGACAGACAGACAGACAGACAGACAGACAGACAGACAGACAGACAGACAGACAGACAGACAGACAGACAGACAGACAGACAGACAGACAGACAGACAGACAGACAGACAGACAGACAGACAGACAGACAGACAGACAGACAGACAGACAGACAGACAGACAGACAGACAGACAGACAGACAGACAGACAGACAGACAGACAGACAGACAGACAGACAGACAGACAGACAGACAGACAGACAGACAGACAGACAGACAGACAGACAGACAGACAGACAGACAGACAGACAGACAGACAGACAGACAGACAGACAGACAGACAGACAGACAGACAGACAGACAGACAGACAGACAGACAGACAGACAGACAGACAGACAGACAGACAGACAGACAGACAGACAGACAGACAGACAGACAGACAGACAGACAGACAGACAGACAGACAGACAGACAGACAGACAGACAGACAGACAGACAGACAGACAGACAGACAGACAGACAGACAGACAGACAGACAGACAGACAGACAGACAGACAGACAGACAGACAGACAGACAGACAGACAGACAGACAGACAGACAGACAGACAGACAGACAGACAGACAGACAGACAGACAGACAGACAGACAGACAGACAGACAGACAGACAGACAGACAGACAGACAGACAGACAGACAGACAGACAGACAGACAGACAGACAGACAGACAGACAGACAGACAGACAGACAGACAGACAGACAGACAGACAGACAGACAGACAGACAGACAGACAGACAGACAGACAGACAGACAGACAGACAGACAGACAGACAGACAGACAGACAGACAGACAGACAGACAGACAGACAGACAGACAGACAGACAGACAGACAGACAGACAGACAGACAGACAGACAGACAGACAGACAGACAGACAGACAGACAGACAGACAGACAGACAGACAGACAGACAGACAGACAGACAGACAGACAGACAGACAGACAGAGAACTTTAATGACAAGGTCCTGAGAAGCTTTGCCCTAGGGCAGAGCTGCGGGCCGCTCCCACGTGGGGACTGGTAGGCCGAGCCTAACCGCCGCATCCTGGGCTCTCTGGACAGCCCAAGTTTGACGTGCATATTCTGAGCTCCGGATGGCAGAGCTCCATTCTTGTTCTGTGATGCCATTGGGTCCCTGTAACGAGGGGCATCGCCAGAGCATGTGTGCGAGATTGCTAACAGACCCACAGTCGGGGCAAGTAGAGCTGAAAGCCTCTGGAGTGATCGTGTGGAAAAGAGCCAGGTTTGGATAGCACATCGTCTGAAGCATGCGTAAAGTGGACGCCAGAGGTCTAGCCAGTTTGAGGTGATGGGGAGGATAAGTCCTCCTACAGAGGTGATAGTGCGTAGTAATTTCGCTGAAAGTAGTGAGAATGTCCCGAAACTCGAGAACCCCGGAGTCTGAACCCGATCCTGCTCCCGCACGATGTGTTAGTGCGCGCGCTTGGGAGTGGGCGATGTCATTCAGATTGGGAAACGAGTCAAGCTGGGGGTCGAGGTGAGCCGGAAACCACGTGATGGTGTGCGGAGAGATTGTCTTGTTCTTGAGAATCTTGTGAGCCTCCTCAGCGATGGATCCTGGAGTGAAAGCCCTGACCGCCGATCTCGAATCAGTGAAGATTTGTGATCTGCTGTTGTCTAGGAGTGCTATAGCAACTGCGACCTGCTCCGCTCTGGTTGGCGTTGAGCACTTCAGGGAAGCCGCGTTCACTATCTGTCCGTTGTGATCAACGAGGGCAATGGCGAAGTTAGACGACTGTCCATATTGGGCTGCGTCGACAAAACATGCCGAGTAGGGATCGTCCTTGGTACGCTTGAGGAGGGCGAGGGCTCTTGCCCTGCGTCTGCCTACGTTGTGTTGAGGATTAACATTACGGGGAAACGGTGCAACTCGTATGTTGTTCCTTTGATCTTCTGAAATTTCATATTTCCGCTCTTCCATGAGGATAGGGTTGATCCCAAGAACCGCCAGGATCTTCTGTCCAGCCGGGGTACAGGATAGACGGGCCAGTTGGGCTGACTCTTGGGCCTCGATTATCTCGTCCAATGTGTTGTGCACTCCTAGTTGCATAAGGAGATCCGTACTCGCCCGTAACGGAATGCCTAGTACTTTTTTAATACTTTTTCTGATGAGCGTGTTTGATCGTTTCTTCTCGGAGTTATCCCAGTTGTGCATGGCTGCCACATAAGCTATATGACTCATGAGGAAGGCGTGGATCAACCTGAGGAGGTTGTCTTCCTTTAAGCCTCCACACATGTTCGAGACTCTGTTGATAAGTCTGATCATGTTCTCAGTCTTGGCTGTGAGCTTGTTGAGCGTCGTATTGTTACTGCCATTGGATTCGATGACCATGCCAAGCACCCGAATGGTGTCTACTCTGGGGATGGTACAGCCACGTTTACTGTGGCGTTTGATGTTTATTTCTGACAATGGTTTCCAGCCTCTAGGTTTGGGACCTCCCCTGACTGGCCTGTAGAGGAGGAGCTCAGACTTGCTCGGGGAGCATCTAAGCCCCGTATTTTCAAGGTACATCTGTTTCATCTACAGCCTCCTGTAAGCCTAATTCAACAGCTCCTTCGCTTCCTCCGGTGCACCAGATTGTGATGTCATCAGCGTAGAGCGTATGATTGATCCCTTCTATGTTGGAGAGCCTTTGCGATAATTTCTTCATGACGATGTTAAAAAGCAGTGGAGAGACTACCGCTCCTTGTGGCGTGCCTCTGGGGCCCAAATTGATATTAGCGGACCTGAGGTCACCGATTGTGAGCGTGGCCTTGCGATCTCGTAGGAACGAGTTTATGTACCTGTGGAAGGCGTCTCCCAAATTGAGCTCTGAGATGGAGTTCAGAATGTGAGCATGGGATACATTGTCAAAGGCTTTCTCCAGATCTAAGCCTAGGATGCCTCTGATATCTCTTGTGGTGTTGTCAATGATTTGACATTTGATGAGTTTCATCACGTCTTGCGTTGACAGGGCCGGACGAAAGCCGATCATGTTGTACGGAAACAATCCTTGTTTCTCGATGTGCTTAGAAATTCGATTGTGTATGACATGTTCCGCTACTTTCCCCACGCAGGACGTGAGGGAAATGGGTCTGAGGTTTGATAGACTCGGGGGCCTTCCAGGCTTTGGAATGAGGATGACCGAGGCCATTTTCCAGGACTCCGGGACAACCCCGCGTTCCCATATTCCATTAATCTCCTCTGTCAACCATTCTATAGAGCAGTCGTCCAGGTTTCTGAGGGCGCGGTTGGGGATGCCATCAGGACCAAGGGCAGACCTGCCATTTAGATTCTGGAGAGCTTCTCTTACTTCGCATGCCTTGAAGGGGTTATCTAGCTCGGGGCAAGATGAGCCTTTGTAGGGGGGATCTGGAGAAGGTATGAAATCAATTTCATTTCCTGTTTCACCATTAGGGCTTTTCCAGGTCCACTTTTTGTTGCTGCACTTTCTGAAGAAAGTATTCATCATTCGCAGCTTATTCCTTTCCGTGAATTCTACCATCTCTCCTCTAGTGTTTCTAGAATCGATGCTGTAGTTGCCAATTGCTTGTTCACCAGCCTGCTTTCTCCCCACTTTTGCATTGAAGTCGCCCATTACTACAGTATACTGAGTTTGCATTTTTCTAATCGCTAATTCCACATCTTCATAAAACTGATCTACTTCATCATCACCATGACTGGAGGTTGGAGTATAGGCTTATACTACCTTAAATATATACC
This sequence comes from Dermacentor andersoni, assembly GCF_023375885.2. Taxonomy (NCBI): domain Eukaryota; kingdom Metazoa; phylum Arthropoda; class Arachnida; order Ixodida; family Ixodidae; genus Dermacentor; species Dermacentor andersoni. Next base: position 11,211,573 of record NC_092815.1, read on the forward strand.
TCTTATTAAGTTTTATTACGAATACTGCTACTCTCTCATTAATGCTGTAAAATTCGTCAATGTTGTTCGCTGTGTCCTTACGGATTAGGAATCCTACTCCGTACTGCTTCTTATCTGGAAGTCTTCTATAGCAGAGGATGTGGCCATTAGTCAGCACTGTATAAGTTCAGGGTGTCTACCAAGTTGATATTTCCAAATCCCCTGAATATTCGAGGTTTTCTCCTAGTGCCTTTGCAAAATTCCCTGATTGACACAGAACTTTGTTTTATGTCAAGACGGGCTGAGACCATGTCGCCTGATGGTGGCGCTCTCTAGTAAGCATGTTACAAAAATTAAGAAATTACCTAATTAATTTTGTATAGTAAGCAGTAGTGCTTATTTTATTCAAAAACAAAGCAGAAGGGATGGGTTAATAAAACGCACCAAAAAATATATATATATTAAAAAAAAAAAGATAAAAGCCATTGTCGAACATTCCCCAAATATGAGAAAAAAGGAGATGCCCACAGAAGCAAATATTTTTGAAGGTAAGCTATTTCTATCAACTGATAGCAAAATCATTCGTATGAGGCCCGAACTTCGTCACAAGTGAGATTCTCTCTCAACAGCTGGTGTGTCAACCTCAACTGTCCTGACATACTCTCACAAACAGTGCACAACGCCTCAGTGCTGCGTTTTACTGGCTTAAAAGCTTATTTTGGTGTGTTAGGGACACCTGCATCTCGGCGTCAGCCAACGCTTTGTCTTTTGAGCTCAAGCTCCTTCGAAGAAGCGTTGGCACGCTTCCTAGCTGTTCATTCCTCAGTGCGTATGTCCTTTCTGTGCTCGTCTTCTTTCCGACGCGCGTTCGCCCGACGGACAATTTGAAGCATCCTCTTGGTCAGTTGTACAGTCACCATCCGATATTTCGGACTCCCTAGCGGCCGCGAAAACGTCCGAAAAATCAGGTAGTCGGAATAAGTGAATGCATGTCTAGTACTCGCTTAAGGGCTAAACTCACGGCAGGGACAACCGAAATATCTCTGAAGGCCTGCCAGTACAAATATTAGGTGTACTGGTGCTCGTAGTGTGACAGGAGATGGCGGGTGCGCGCGTGTATAATGAAGGAATACATACTGTTTCCCGTGACAATTTTCTCTTCACAAGCTTGTTACACTTCACCGCAATACCATGACAATACTTTTGCGCATGCTTCGCCACGTAACATTACTGTACTGCAGCGAAGCTAGCTTTCGAGAACCGGCATTAAGCAAAGCGCCGTGCTTTCTAAGCTTCGAAGCCATTTGCGAGAACTACAAAGGCGGAGTCGGTGCCATTGCTGACCGCGGCGAATTCTTTCAATGAAAAACACGGCGCCGAACGGCAAGAAGCTTAAAGGAGTACTGACAAAAAAAAAAAAAATCCACGTGGCTTTTCTGCTTTAATAAGTAGTTAATGACCCAGTAATCACGGCACGAAACCTCATTTACTTCAGAGCGCGACAGGTAATTATTTGCAGTCTTTTTTGTAGCGACCACTCAAAGTTTCGGTTCCAAAGAGCAACGAGACGGGAGAAACGGGAATGTAAACAAAGTGGTCACGTGTTCGCAAAAAGCCATGACGTATGCTCTGACGCGCAGCCAGCGTGCGCGACCAACCTGCTGAACATTGTCGTGCGACTGCCGCATCGGTCGGACGACCGCAGCCAATGACAGCGCCGGTAGCGTGAACGTCATGGCCACGTGGTACACCCGGCGGGGTGGGGCCGGCGAGCGGGCGCCTGGCCGCTCTGATCATGTCTGTTTTTTTTTTTTAGAGCGCAGCTCTTTGGCGTCCGTTCCTGGGTTTCGCGTCGTCGTCGGCGTTGTCGTCGGCCTCGTAACCAGCTCCGCCCCCCTTTCATCCCCCCAGCGCTAGCAGCGACCGACTGATACCGCTGGATGCCGCTGACGCCGCTAGAGAGTCAAGATAACGTGACTGCATAGAACACCGTCGCCGCCATGCAGAAAGAAGAGGAAAGGGTCCCCCCCCCCCCTGTTCTTGTGTGGCGGATAGGGTGCTCTTCAGTTGCCGACGCGCCGGTTATTTCACGTAGGCCCCGGCACGTCGACGAATACGTGACCACCTTCCCACGGCTAGACCTGGTTCTTAGCGCTGCGGAAGCGAGGGTATCATATTGTTTGTGTCGGCATCGGCGGCGTTGTCCCTGAAACCAACTCCGCAGCTGGGGTTGACTCACTATCGGCGTCAGCGGCATCAGTCAGTTGCTGCTATCTCTTCCCTCCTCCCTTTATCGTGTTGTCCGCTTGCTGCGCGCGCTTCTGCCCCCATCGTTTGCCGCTGGGTGTACACGCCGCCCCCCTCCCCCCTCTTCCTGCGAGTCTCCGGTTGTCAAAGCGCCGGCTCGAACTTAATTCCTTTCTTCGCTCCTCCTCCAATGCAACCCCTGTGCGGTGGCAATCAGAGAGCCAGATCGGTGGCGGCGGATCTGTATATGTGCACCGCCCGAGCCGAAATTGCCGCTGCCGTTCGCCCTGTGCGGTGGCAATCAGAGAGCCAGATCGGTGGCGGCGGATCTGTATATGTGCACCGCCCGAGCCGAAATTGCCGCTGCCGTTCGCCACTGCGAAATTATCTGCCAGTTCTTTCTGAGCCATGAGCGAGACGACCGATGGAAGTCCTCCGTCTGCTGCTGCTGCTGCTGCTGCTAAACGAGCTGCCAGAGCAGAGGCCCAGCGCCGTCGCCGTCAGAATCCAGAGGTGCGTGCCGCCGAAGCAGAAGCTTACCGTCGCCGCCGTCGAGATGATCCAGGAGTACGCGTCGCCGAAGCAGAGGCTAAGCGCCGCCGCCGAGAAGACCCTGCCGTTCGCGCCGCCGAAGCGGAGGCTCATCGCCGCCGTCGAGAGCAACCAGCAGTAAGCGAGGCTGAAGCAGAAGCACAAAGCTTCCTTCATGACTGTCAAGAACTGTTAGTGGAGTCTTTGTTAAAGGAATACGTGTGAAAAATAAAAAAAAAAATTCTGTGATAGCGCATACATGTGTTGCTCGATTTCTTTGCCTCAATCTATCGAAAAGGTGAAACAGCTTATTTGCTGCGCTCAAATTTCGCATTAGGAAGTAACGTAATCGTCGGTAATTTTTTCTCTCCCTGGTCGAAACGCGGGCCTCTTTCGCCGCTGACGGTGGCACATATATCGGCTTCAATTTGTTTCTGACGCGAAATAACTTCTAGAATAAAGTGACCTCGAAAGAGTGCGAGTTATAAAACGTTGTGCGAAATAGTAAATCGTTGGAGTGACTTCTACTCGGACGCGGTAAGCGCAGACGCGCCAGCAGTCGTCTGTATACGAAGCGGCTCGCCTGACTGGCGTGTTTACTCATCGCTACTAACGGCACCGGGAGAACTAACCGTATTTTCACTTAAGAGAAACATAAATGTTCAGGCATTTATTACGCCGGTCCTGGGCGGAGCTACCCACTGCTCGCTCATTCGTACCATGTGTCCCGAATCGCCGCATGCGGCAAGTCGCACACGACGCGCCGTACGACAGATCGCACGGAAAATCGCACCATGTGTCTCGCGCTTTAGACGTGGCCAATCACTTAGCGACTCAGATATTGCGGCCAGCGATGGCGAGGACGAACCTCAACAAAACCCTCGCATCGGCCACGATCAATGGTAAGACACAACAAATCGGCGTTGAACGTTGTGACAGCGCAGTCAAGCTGATAGTGTGGGAAATATCCCGATGGACACGACAAAAACTGCAGTTGCAGCGACAAGGAGAGCGTCCCACTACAAGTACAACAGCTAGAACAAGCAACAACAGAGGAGAAGAGCACATGGCAGCCAACGAAAATTCGTGACGTAGCCACGTGACGTAGCGTTTTCTTGGCTATTTACAATCCCGCGTGATGTCAATGTCGCGAGGTGCTCTGTTTTGCGGTTGGCTGCGCGCACGTACTTTAACATTGATTTTAAATATGTTCTAAGCGATATTGGCTGCTGATATTTTATAGACGATGTGTGTGTGACCAACTAAATCGATCTCACAAGTTATCCCGACTTCAAATTTTTGTGTCAGCACTCCTTTAATAGCGATCGTCGAAGCAGCTAGGCTTAGCGTTGCCGCGGTGGTGGCTACGGCTGCCAGCGGATCTGCGTGCGAGAGCGCCGTTCGAGGCGACGAGGTAATCAAAATGGCGGCGGTGGCGACTTTGATTAATGCCGTTTCAGACTTGCGGTCACGGCAAAAAGTCCGGAAAATCGGACAGCGAACGTTTCTTACACCCGAAATTTCAGACGTTCTTACACATAGACTATGTGGACGTGGTGGAGCCGCGAAGCCGTCCGAACTATCGGGCGTCCGGAAAGTCGGTCGTTGACTGTACAACGGCAACTCCTCCAGCCGACAACACGGCGTCAAAGACGATTCGTTACGATTCCTCTCTGTTACTCGAGCCAGCATTACGGCGACTTTCGTTCCCTCTCAATAAAATTCCAGATAACTTTCCCTTATAGAAGGACCCTGATAAGCCTCACCAGTTTTTTCTAAATTCACGAAGGTCAATGATATCCCAAACAATGCCTGATAGTTTCTCAAAAAGGCTTGCTAAGCTAGCTTCACTCGAGAGAGTTCGGGTGTTAAATGTCGCCAGGGTCACTTTTTCTTGGCGGCCTGTCCAAGTCCAGAGATTAAAAATTATAGGGTTTTACGTGCCAAAACCACTTTCTGATTATGAGGCACGCCGTAGTGGAGGACTCCGGAAATTTCGACCACCTGAGGTTCTTTAACGTGCACCTAAATCTAAGTACACGGGTGTTTTCGCATTTCGCCCCCATCGAAATGCGGCCGCCATGGCCGGGATTCGATCCCGCGACCTCGTGCTCAGCAGCCTAACACCGTAGCCACTGAGCAACCACGGCGGGTCAAGTCCAGAGATTCTTAGCACCCTCTGCTGCGTTACAGGTCTGCCCGCCGCCTTAGTCAAGTGCTGCACAGCTGCTGGGGACTTCTGAGGTTGATCGAATTAGTCATTTGGGAGGAAGTGGCCGAATACTGCACCAGGGAGACCAATTCCTGTTCTGGTGAGGCAGTGCCTTTTGTTGAAGCTTAGTGGGTCTTACTAAATGGGTCAGTATAGCCCCTCTGGTTCTCTGCATTTTTGCCGGTGTCAGGAGCCACTCCAAGCCTGGAGATATGTAGTGTACTGTAGGATGTGAATTCGAAATTACCACCTTCAGATTAAAACAACAAAAAAAACAAGAAAAGAAAACCTCGAGAATTCGAACTTCTGTCTATGGCAACCGAGCATCCAAGCCAGCTCAATCACACAACGTGCTCAATGGTTTCCTCGCAGCCATAAGATGTTGCTTCGCAGCGGTAGAAGCCAGATGGGATTTGCAAACGTAGCAAGAGGTTGCGCTAACGCAGTAGGCAATTGGAGACAGCGCTGGATTAAGGGGGGGCTAAGGGGGCTGCAGCCCAGGGCCTCACCTCGGACAGTAGAAGAAGGGGGCCCATTTATTTTAACCTGCTTAGTATACGGAACCATGGGCAACGGAACTTCGAGCGACATGTATGAAGCGAGAAAACCAGAACAAGCAGACGGGGGCCCCCGCCTAATGTAACAGCATGCGTTTAGCCTGATCATTTGGGGAGAGCTTGTCGAGCTGCAAAAACAGGAATCCCCCGCTACCCCGGCAGGGCCCTCTTACGAAGCGAGGTGCATTTGCTTGGAAGAGTTTTCGTGGTTTCCTGTCAGTCCGTCTGTCCAGTGCTGTCTGGAGAGGAGGGCAAGGGGGAAACACCTAAAACATGTAATGTGGCATGAGGACCTAAATCTCCCTTGCCCCTCGTCACCACCACGCCACCCTCCACCTCTCAAATAGTTCCGCCGAAATAGAAAGGATGTACTGTAGTACCCAACAGTGCCTCCCATTCGACTTTTCTTTACCGTGATAGTAATTTGGGCGGGGGAGGATGAGTCCGATAGCCGATGATGATGCGTCTGATGGTGGAGTCTATGCAGGAAAGGAAAGAAGACGTCACACGTGCTTTGTCCGCGTGCCGTGGGGCACGGAACGTTCACTGTTCGGGCTAGGGTTGTGGAAGAGTGAAGGGGGAAGTTGGAGAGCTGGACACAAAGGCCTGTCTCCAGGGCCCATTCCTGCCTAGTGGCTGCGCACCCTCGCGCGCGCTCGACGGAAAAAGTAGGTCAGACTGGCCGCCGAACTTTCCAGAAAAAAGTTGAAAAAGATGACTTAGAGGCGACGGAGGGCGCGTAACTTCGCCCGCGCTAGGAGTCGCCCTCTCCCCTTCGTTCTCGCTCTCGGCGTCGACGGGGCGAAAGAAAAATCGAGAACCGCCCAGAACAGACGATTGCTCCTAGCCGATAGGAAGACGAGACCGGAACGGGAGGAGTGAGTTTGTACGGAGAAGGAGGGGATCTGTACAAGGAACTCTATGCGTATGTGAACGCCTGCTTTGGCTCTAGTAACAGACAAACGCGGCGCGCGTCTATAAAAGTAAGTTGATCGCGGGCTGCGATTCAGCCCCGAGCCGCCGGTTAAGCTTGCATAAGTCCGCCCGCTGAGGAGCTTCCGGGGGACGCACCACTCTCGGCCAGCCACGCACCATCCAGGCAGCGTGCGCCAGTCATCGGGACGGCCACCGTTGGACACCTGCGGTCGCGTCGGACTGACGAAGTGCCCGGTGAACAATTAGCATCCATTCATGCGAAAATGCTCGGTCGGAAGCATCAAAGCGGTGCGTCTAAACGAAAGGCGAAGTTAGAAAGAGAAGAGCGTGAAAAGAAGCTACCAAAGATGACAAAGTACCTACTGAATGCAGCTTCCGCGGAGCAGTATGATCGCTCTACCCTGAGTCCGTGTCAAACTCCCAATAGTACCGACTGTGCTTCTGTGGAGGACTTGCCAACTCCATCACCACGGTTTCCTGGCAAGAAGCAAGGTTTGACTCATCTTGGTAGTCTGGATCCTGTGAAAACGGTGCCAACCTCGGTCGTCCATATTTCTGAGCAACCGACGCTAACCGAGTCATGTCCTGTTCCTGAGTCAGCAACGTCTATCCTACTCGGCCGGGCCCCTGCCACAGAGCTCCAGGTGTCCGGTCCGCCACGCCCGATTTCTACTACTGCTGATCAACAGGTGCCAAACCTCCCCGATGAGCCTCCTTCTACTGACGAGCGCCAGGAAACAACACTCCAAGAACCGACTCACTTGGTTCCGTTAGTTTGGCTTCAAATAATCATGTTCCCACCCACAAAGTGCGCCTCGAGAGGACGAATGAGACGGCTTATTGTTGCGGCAACAGAGAAGTACAGACACCCCCGCAGCTAGAGGTACGTTGCGAGATTCTCCGAAGTGACCCTGCTAAGTGCCCGGACGTTATTACTGACAGCTTTCGGAGTGTATACCTCGAGAAAGGGCCATTGTATTTTCAAAATCGGGCAGAAAATTTTCCATCTTCCGAAAGGCAATACAAAACTCAGAAACAGTATATGTCACCTCATCTTTTCGTGCGAAAGGCTGTAAATGGGGCGGCGCACGAGCGACACTGGTTAATGTACTCGGAGTCCAAAGGTTCCGTTTACTGTTTCATGTGCAAACTATTTTCGATTTCAAGCAACCGCAGTGCTTCCACCACGCACGGCTTTTCTGATTGGAAAAGAGCAGAAGAAAAGGTTTGCGCAGATGAAAATAGCGTCGAGCACCGGAACTACGTGGCAGCATGGCTCGCCCGCTCTAACTCGAGCAGCACAATTGACAAGGAGCTGGTTATGCATCTTGTCACTGAGACCGCTTACTGGACAGAGGTGTTGGAGAGCGTAGTCGTTGTAGTTAAGCTTCTAGCTGAGCGCAACCTAGCGTTTAGGGGCAGTGGGGAGATTTTTTGTTCACCGAGAAATGGCAATTATATGGGAGTGCTTGAGGCCATTGCCAAGTTTGCTCTCTTTCTACAGGAGCACATCAAACGCTACGGGAACAAAGGAAAAGGTCACCCATCGTATCTGTCAAAAACCATTTCTGATGAATTTATCGAGCATATGGTAAAGGCTGTCAAGGAACGTCTCGTTGACGAAGTGAAACGCGCAAAATAATAATAATAATAATAATAATAATAATAATAATAATAATAATAATAATAATAATAATAATAATAATAATAATCAGCCTTGTTACGCCCACTGCAGGGCAAAGGCCTCTCCCATACTTCTCCAACTACCCCGGTCATGTACTAATTGTGGCCATGTTGTCCCTGCAAACCTCTTAATCTCATCCGCCCACCTAACGTTCTGCCGTCCCCTGCTACACTGCCCTTCCCTTGGAATCCAGTCTGTAACCCTTAATGACCATCGGTTATCTTCCCTCCTCATTACATGTCCTACCCATGCCCATTTCTTTTTCTTGATTTCAACTAAGATGTCATTAGAGAGTTTTAGCCCAGCGGGTTTACGGCCAGCGGAGCGGAGCGGGCGAGCGGAGACGCGACTGCGCATGCGCTCCACGCTGAGGCGGCCAGCGGTTTTACGGAGCAGCGTTTACGCCCGCTGGAAAGCACTCCCCAGCGGAGGGTATACGCAGCGCGCGAGCGTGCGTAAGCGCGCGCGGGCGTGTATGGGAAATGCAAGATGGCAGCCGCGAACATGAACGCCGGCAGTTCTGCATCGACGACGGCGACTGCGGCGCTGACCCGTACATTAGTACTCAGTATATTATTAACAAATAATGTACTGAGAACATGTAATATATCTTTATTCAACATTTCTTGCATAATAAAGCAAGCGTAATTCAAATTCATTTCTCAGTAACTCCTATTCGGACCACTAGGTGGGGCAGCAGAGCGCCCCGCTCTTTACCCCGCTCGAGTGGGTGAGTGATCCGCCGGGCTAAAACTCTTTTTTTCGCGAGCCGCTCCGCTGGCGCAACGGTGGAGACCGTGAGCGGAGCGAAACGTAAACCCGCTGAGCTAAAAGTCTCTATTAACTCGCGTTTGTTCCTTCACCCAATCTGCTCTTTTCTTATCCCTTAACGTTACACCCATCATTATTCTTTCCATAGCTCGTTGCGTCGTCCTCAATTTAAGCAGAAACCTTTTCGTAAGCCTCCAGGTTTCTGCCCCATACGTGAGTACTGGTAAGACACAGCTGCTATATACTTTTCTCTTGGGGGATAGTGGCAACCTGCTGTTGATTATTTGAGAATGCCTGCCAAACGCACCCCAGCCCATTTGTATTCTTCTGATTATTTCAGTCTCATGATCCGGATCCGCGGTCACTACCTGCCCTAAGTACCCTTACCACTTCCAGTGCCTCGCTACCTATCGTAAACTGCTGTTCTCTTCCAAGACTGTTAAACATTACTTTAGTTTTCTGCAGATTAATTTTTAGACCCACCCTCCTGCTTTGCCTCTCCAGGTCAGTGAGCATGCATTGCAATTGGTCCCCTGAGTTACTAAGCAAGGCAATATGATCAGCGAATCTCAAGTTACTAAGGTATTCTCCATTAACTCTTATTCCCAATTCTTCCCACTCCAGATCTCTGAATACCTCCTATAAACACGCTGTGAATAGCATTGGAGAGATCGTATCTCCCTGCCTGACGCCTTTCCTTATTGGGATTTTGTTGCTTTCTTTATGGAGGACTACGGTGGCTGTGGAGCCGCTATAGATATCTTTCAGTATTTTTACATATGGCTCGTCTACACCCTGATTCCGTAGTGCCTCCATGACTGCTGAGGTTTCGACCGAATCAAACGCTTTTTCGTAATCAATGAAAGCTATACATAAGGGTTGGTTATATTCAGCACATTTCTCGATCACCTGATTGATAGTGTGAATATGGTCTATTGTTGAGTAGCCTTTACGGAATCCTGCCTGGTCCTTTGGTTGACAGAAGTCTAAGGTGTTCCTGATTCTATTTGCGATTACCTTAGTAAGTACTTTGTAGGCAACGGACAGTAAGCTGATCGGTCTATAATTTTTCAAGTCTTTGGCGTCCCCTTTCTTATGGATTAGGATTATGTCAGCGTTCTTCCAAGATTCCGGTACGCTCGAGGTCATGAGGCATTCTGTATACAGGGTGGCCAGTTTTTCTAGAACAATGTGCCCACCATCCTTCAACAAATCTGCTGTTACCTGATCCTCCCCCGCTGCCTTCCACCTTTGCATAGCTCTCAAGGCGTTCTTTACTTCTTCCGGCGTTACTTGTGGGATTTCAAATTCCTTTAGGCTATTGTCACTCACATTATCGTCGTGGGTGCTACTGGTACTGTGTAAATCTCTGTAGAACTCTCAGCCACTTGAACTATCTCATCCATATTAGTAATGATTTTGCCGGCTTTGTCTCTTAACGCACACATCTGATTCTTGCCTATTCCTAGTTTCTTCTTCAGTGCTTTTAGGCTTCCTCCGTTCCTGAGAACATGCTCAATTCTATCCATATTATAGTTCCTTATGTCAGCTGTCTTACGCTTATTGATTAACTTAGAAAGTTCTGCCAGTTCTATTCTAGCTGTAGGGTTAGATGCTTTCATACATTGGCGTTTCTCGATCAGATCTTTTGTCTTCTGCTATAGCTTACTGATATCCTGTCTAACGGAGTTACCACAGACTTCTATTGCATACTCCTTAATGATGCCCATAAGATCGTCGTTCATTGCTTCAACACTAATGTCCTCTTCCTGAGTTAATGCCGAATACCTGTTCTGTAGCTTGATCCGGAATTCCTCTAGTTTGCCTCTTACCGCTAACTCATTGATTGGCTTCTTATGTACCAGTTTCTTCCGTTCCCTCCTCAAGTTTAGGCTAATTCGAGTTCTTACCATCCTATGGTCACTGCAGCGCACCTTGTCGAGCACGTCCACATCTTGTATGACGCCAGGGTTAGCACAGAGTATGAAGTCTATTTCATTTCTAGTCTCGCCATTCGGGCTCCTCCACGTCCACTTTCGGCTATCCCGCTTGCGGAAGAAGGTATTCATTATCCGCATATTATTCTGTTCTGCAAACTCTACTAATAACTCTCCCCTGCTATTCCTAGAGCCTATGCCATATTCCCCCACTGACTTGTCTCCAGCTTGCTTCTTGCCTGCCTTGGCATTGAAGGCGCCCATCAGTATAGTGTATTTTGTTTTGACTTTACCCATCGCCGATTCCACGTCTTCATAGAAGCTTTCGACTTCCTGGTCATCATGAGTGGATGTAGGGGCGTAGACCTGTATGACCTTCAATTTCTACCTCTTATTAAGTTTCACAACAAGACCTGCCACCCTCTCGTTAATGCTATAGAATTCCTGTATATTACCAGCTATATCCTTATTAATCAGGAATACGACTCCTAGTTCTCGTCTCTCCGCTAAACCCCGGTAGCACAAGACGTGCCCGCTTTTTAGCACTGTATATGCTTCTTTTGTCCTCCTAACCTCACTGAGCCCTATTATATCCCATTTACTACCCTCTAATTCCTCCAATAACACTGCTAGACTCGCCTCACTAGATAACGTTCTAACGTTAAACGTTGCCAGGTTCAGATTACAATGGCGGCCTGTCCGGACGCGCAAAATACTTCTCTTTAATTGTTGATTCGACTCCAGACCTTACTTACGTTGACCAGCTGTCAATTGTTTTACGATACTATTTAAATGGGAACGTGTACAAACGCTTTCTTGGATTTGTTCCAATTGAATCTCATACCGGCTTGTATCTTTTCGATACCGTGATGTCCCTGTTGACGACCAATGGCATCTCAATTGATGATGGTAGGGGCCAAGCTTATGATAATGCGAGTAATGTGTCAGAAAAATACAAGGGACTGCAAGCTCAAGTCAAACACCTGAACGAATTGGCAGTCTACGTCCCGTGTGCTGGTCATTCACTGAACTTAGTTGGCGCGTGTAGCGTTGACAGTTGCCTTGAGGCAGTCAAATTTTTCACTGCAATTCAGAGACTGTACGTGTTCTTTGCTGCCTCACCTAAGCGATGGAGGTATCTTTTGGACATCATGGGCGGAACTGGCCAGCAGCTTGTTTTGAAAAGTCTCTCTGAGACCAGGTGGTCAAGACACGCTGAATCATGTAAGGCCATTCTGAAAATTTTCAATGCAGTCTTGCGTTGCGTTGAAGCTACATCAAAGAACGAGGAAGAAAACGGTGACACTAGGAACGAAGCGCACTCTCTCTTCAAGAAAATGACAAAACTATAGACTGCATTCATGGCGATTTTCTGGAGCGAAATCTTGGAGCGCTTTGACAAAACGAGCGTAGCACTTCAGAAACCAGGCCTAGACATTTCAACGGCTGTAGACCTGCTCAGCTCTCTATAGAAGGCTTTGTTAATTCTTTGCGACCTCTCTTTGATAGCTTCGAAGAGAGAGCACGCACGCTAAGTACCAATAAATGTTATCAGGATGAGGGCAAACGCATCGTTTTGAGTACGCACCCGGACGGAAAAAGCGATATTGCGCTACAAGGTAGAAAAAAGTTTATCGTTGACAGGTTCAATGTTGTACTTGACAGTGTAGGCTCTACTTTGTGAGTGCGAAAGGCTGCCTGCACTGAACTCTGCGAAAGGTTCGGGTTCTTAAAATCGCTGACAGAAGTTGGGAGCGAGCTCTCTCTGGCACAGTAGGCTGAGAAGTTTGTGAAAACCTACAAAAATGATTTGGAGCCAGCATTTTCCGCTGAAATCGTTCAGTTTGCGAACTTTCTGCACAACTCTGTGTGCCAGGGCACGAGTCCCCTGGGAATAATGAAGTTGCTGCACGAAAGAAAGCTTATTGATGTGTTTCCGAACCTTTCTATTGATTTGCGAATGTACTTAAGCATACCCGTGGCAAACTGTGAGACCGAACGATCGTTTTCCAAGTTGTCGCTGATAAAAAATCGCCTTCGTTCGAGCCTCCTTGACGACAAGGTGAACTCGCTTGCTATCATGTCCATTGAAAGTGACCTCCTCCACGATCAGAACAGACTATAGACTCTTCGAATAGAATAGACAGAATAGAATAGACAACAGACTCTTCGAACAGACTATATCTGATTTCGCCAAAGCGAAGGCGCGAAAGATGCCATTTTAAAAGGGGACTGTTTGCGCTATACATGAAAAGTTCCAATAAGTTTCTTGTGTCGCCTCCTAGCCTCCCCGTTGCCAATGAAACGCTGAGCAGTGTAATTCAAGATATGCGAATCTTCGTTGTTCGTCTCTTGTTTGTTCTTCTTTTGATATTGAGCGTGCTTATAAAGAACTGTATTTTTGTTGTTTTTGATAGTGCCACGTTTATTTGGTGTCGTCCTTGCTTGTCTTACCTTTAGCGAAAATATTTTCAAATAATGTTTTGCAATTACAGTTGGTAATTTTCATCTGTATTCTAATGCATTTTTATGGTGTTTGTATTGCCTTAAGTATTGTATACATCTATTGCATATTTATAGAATAACGTCTATAACGATTACTGCAGTCTGATGCTTTAATTTTAATAAAGAATGTTTTGGATACAACCATGCGTCTCCTCACGGGATTAAACTTAGTGATGCAAACAAAGCCTAGCTTCAGAAGGATCGAGATCCGACCTGTGTTGTCTTTTCTGCGTTCTTGTTCGTCTTGAGTGCACTAAACTTTTCCTTAAAGCCTAGCTTTTGCTGAAAACAGAATGCAGATTAATCAGAAAGTGAACATATGTGTTGGTGTTTACAACAGCACGCGTTTCAAGCAAGTTTTGTTGTTTTCCTTATAATAATGAGAATAATAATAATCCCGTTGATCGCACTTCGTTCTTTTTAATTTTGTGGAATTAAAATGAAACATGGCATATTTCCGGTAGCGTAGCAGGCGACAGGGGGGGGGGGGGGGGGGTTGTAAGTATAGGGAAAGTAGGCCTGCATGCTCATTAGACCAGGGCCCCCATTTTTCTTAATCCGGCCCTGATTGGAGATACTCGGAAAACTCCAGAAAACTTGTGTCTTTGTGCGAGCAAGCAGGCGAAGTTCCCTGGTGGCGTCCGTCCTCGCCAAATGGATTGGAAGCATATGTGTGTCTTCCCGGGGAGAGCGTGCAGCTTAGCTGAACATCTTGAAGGGGCAGCGCAATATGACCAAGACAGAAGGCGGGAACACACAGGACAACGCTGAACTCACAACTAACTTTGTTCGAAGGCATACACTAACTTATGTACCCCTTCAAGATGTTCAACCAGTACCAACTGGCCCAAATGTCGATCCTTCTACAGCTTAGCTGAAGTAGCTGCCAAAGGTGACACAATGAGCCTGAAGCTACTGGAAGATGACGTCGCGCACTGTTTACAGAGTATGATGGTGTTCTTCCCTAATGTCGGATACCACCCGCTCACACGTGACGTAAAGTTGACTGGCTCGAGGGTGTGATGGGCTGCTTTAGAGTGACAAAACATGACCCATTATCTATACCGGTTCCCCGGTGATGTAGTTTAAAGTTGCACGGAGAGCTGCTAATTCTGCTGCCATAGACGTATAGTTATGTGTGACATTTTGAAATTAACTGTGACCTGCTCCGCTGGAACGACGAAAGCGGCTGCTGTGCTGGTACGCGAGGTCTAACCGCCAGCATAAATATTTGCGCGGCCTCGCTAAGTCTGGTGCAGTAATAGCATCGTTAGGTGGTTCAGAGCCAGGGACGAATGATTGGCCTTCTTTGTAACTCCAAGGATAATTATGTTCAACTGAGGTTGTCGAAGGCACCGTGTGGGAGATTAAAGTAGCGCTCCTGGTGTATATAAGGCGGCGGTATGCATTTTTGATGCCGCTTGAGGTCTCTCTATCGGCAAGGAATCCAAGTGATGATACTCGAGTGTGCGCTCTGAGAGAGTCGACAGCTAGATGAGTCTGGATCAGATGGTCTCTCACGATGACCATTGTTACTCTTGTTGAAGCACATCGAGGTAGCCCCAAACACGTGCGTAGGGCTTGACCCTATATACTCTTCAGGGCGCGAATGTTAGTCTTGCATGTATTTGACAAGACTGGGGAGACCCTAACGTCCCAGTGTCCCGTGCAGCTGCATCACAGACTGCACAGGTGTGCCCCGAGCCTTCCCATGAAGGAATTTGAGCCTGAGCAAGAGATAGACGCAGTGGGGTGCTCCACAAGAGGTCACGGTGAATTCTGACGCCCAGAAAGCGATGCGTAAGAACACAGGGCACCGGATAGCCAGAACTGGGATATATGACGGCGACCGGCCTTCGCGTTAAGGCGTACGCCTTCCTGGCCGATCTAACAGCGCGCAACCGGTGCCCTCCCCGTCTTCCTCTCTTTCTGCCCATGCATCCCCTCTCCCCCCCAGTGCACAGTAGCAAACGTCTGCTTCTCTCTCTTGAAGAAATTTGAATTTTAACATTGGTCTTTAAAATTACCGCTTATAAGAGAGGCCAGCCCGATGCAGCGGTGTGGTACACAGCAGCGTCCTTCGACAGTCCACGCAGAGCAGTACGCGGTGTCACTGGGACAAAATGCAAATCTACTTTAAGCGTTTCTCGGTTTTGCATTTATAATGGCGAGATATTGCACGCGATCGCTTCTTTGGCACTGTGGATGCAGGTGTCAGCCAGCTGCACATGTGGTTTCACAAATGCATACTTGGTACCTCCTAAGTAGTCTATAAATAGATATATGTAGATGTATATAGATGTATAGTACTAGCTACTTAACATATTCGTATAGAAAAGGTAAACAATCTGACACTTGCAACGCGAATAGGCGAACGTACAGGAATTACAACAAAGAACGTATTTTTTTTTTGTGTTGCCAATTTAGCGGTTTTCCTGCTAAATCTAGCGGATTCTTTAGCTGCCTAGCGCTAAAACTTGCTCTTTGCGGGTGCGATTTCTTTTTTAGCAGTTTTCTTGTAATGTTGGCTTCCTTATTGGCAGTACAAGAACAAAAATATTTTTGCAACAGTTCATGCTTCACGTGTCGCAAACGTGCAGCTTATCCATGCCCCTTTAGAAGCAAGAAGGAACTATAATATTCATCCGCAAACAGTGTGCTTCCCATTTCTCCCTCCACGTCTGCATGCCTCCTGTGAAATATATATCTATAGCAGTTTCGTCAGTTCTAAGCAGTTTCACTCTTGCCATTTTCGCCGACGCGCTTTAGCGGACTTTGCCTCATGAAACGACTCCGCGGTGAAGTACATCCATAAGTTCATGAACGAATGGTTACAGCAGCCAGGGCTTCGAGACCGGTTCCAGGCGACTCCAGACGAGCCGAGTGCCGCTATTGCAAAGCACAATTTTCTGCAAAGCGCGCGGTTTATTAGATGAGCACGCTGCTCTGAAGAAATGTAATTACGATTGCTGAACCGTTTTCATATATACGGTATGCATACAACTCTGCAAGTACCACAAAATAAGTATCGGATGTCACGCGCGGCTGAAGGAAGCCTCGCCATGCCCGTGTGCGTCCACTCTGCAATTTTCACTTCGGGCCAACTGAGTGTTGAACGATAAATGCTTCTCCACTTGCACTGCTGTCCGAGCACGTTGTTTGCAATGTCGGCTCGATGGAGGTCGAGGCGGGGTCAGCGATGACACCGACCCCTGCAGACCCAGCCGCGCCAGCGAACACAGAGGACGCACGACCACACCAAGATAAAACAGAGGACTTTTTTCTGTAATTTTGTTCCTTGCCCGGCTGTTTTCTGGCCAGTGAACGTAAGCATCTGTTGATGCTGGTAGAACGAAAGGAGTGGCAAGACCACCGTGAGAAGAAATTACGACCGCCGACATACACTCAAATCGGAGGGCTCACAAGCGGAGTTTACGTGCTTGTTCGGAGGGGTCTGAAAGGATCAGAGGCTCCTTCCACAGGACCCTACAAGGTGTTGAAGACCGCCTTTGGTGGGGGCCTCCTCGCGCGTGCGCGAATTCACTGCGTCCCCCACCCCCTTCTCTCTCTCTCTGTTTGATCTTTATATTCCTTCTTTGGTGTAGGGTAGCTAACCAGACGCATTTCTGGTTAACATCCCCGCCTTCTCCCTTTATTTCCTCTTCCTCATTTTTCTTTAGTTTCGTTTCGCAATACATTTCCGCACTTCACAGTCGCACAAAGAAAGCGCCCAATAATATTGATAATGTATATATTTTTTCCATTATGGACGAAATGAAGCAGACTTTTCTGTCCAGCGTAATTCTTTTTCTTTCTTTTTGTCAACTTTGTTTTACGTAGGCGCAATAACACACATCTTGAACATGATTCTGGTCGTTGTCTGCATTCAGCGGATATTTTGGGTGCTCTTATCGCGGGTTTTAGAGTTTCCTGGAGTCTCGACTAGAGGGTTCTCTTATTTATAGTTAGCGACATTGGTGATCAAGCTACTCGTCAAGTCGTAGCCTGCTAAGCAAATCGTGGCATAGGAAAGTAACAGAAATAACATAAGCACAATGTTGACATTAATAACATGAGCCAAGGTTGAACGAGCTGTAAAAGGACTATAACGACATTCGTTGATTCATTAATTACTTTAAAAGCCTCGTGCTTCTACCGAAATCTCGATATGCGACCGTTCTTGCGTTCCGCCTTCGTCGCAGAGCGGTGTGGCGTCACCGGATCGGCGACCACGTGCTCGAACGTCATGGTTGCATGCATGCAAGCCATCGTGGCGCGCATTCGTTTATGTACGCAAGCAAAACCGCGAGAGAATGTTTAAACAAAATGTACTGTTGGCGACGGGACGGCGCGACGACTCCCTTTAGGGAGCGAAGGAGCGAACGAAGCCCGCCGCCAGGAAAGGGAGGAAGAAGGGAAGCGACGGCGCACGGGGTCGTCGTTACGCGGCCGCGGTTTCTTAAGGACGTCATTACGCGCCAATCTGTCCCGACATCAGCGCCTTCTGCTATCCAAGCCTTCCGACACTCTGTCCCCCGGGTTTCCTACAGACCCGCGCCGTGAACAGCCGAGAGATGCGGCGAATTAAGGGATGCGCACACGACACGGAGAGAAATAAAGTAGACTGGGTGCGCCTCGTGACAGTTTCTTCCAAAACCGAAAGAAAAACAGTCATTTTTTCCGTGCCAACAAAGGTCCGGCTAAGGAACGGGCAGATTTAATAACGCCTAGCCACGAGAAACTAATTACTTTCCTTGAGTTTGTATGAAATAAGCCTGTGCTCTCGTCATTAAAATTTCAACCATTTCGCAAGTACAGTGGCAATGCCCGCCATGAACGACCTCGCCCGTCTTGAGCCTCTAGCATCTTGTTGAATTTATTTTTTGCCTAAGTGTGTTTTCAAAATAGTAGCAGCACTTGAAATTGTCCGAACGCCTCTTTCCTTAAGTCAACGTAAATATAACGCTGCGCGACGGTCACAATATTAAGACCACGATGCCATACTGGCGCATATTAAGTGAATTGGCCTTTACCCGCCTTGTAAAAGCTTCTTTTTCTCTCTTTTTTTCTGTTTCGCCCCTCTTAGTGACAGCACCGCCTTGGAGACTAATCCGATGATTAACTTGCACTTTCTGTAGCCGTGCTTCTTGTCATTGTCTCAAGCGCATATATCACCCGCTGCGGTTGCTCAGTGGCTGTGGTGTTGGGCTGCTGAGCGCGAGGTCACGGGATTGAATCCCAACCACGGCGGCCGCATCTCTACGGGAACGAAATGCGAGAACACCCGTGCACTTGGTTTCAGGTGCACATTAAAGAACCACGGGTGCTCCAAATTATTCCGGAGTCCCCCCTCTACGGCGTGCCTCATGATCAGATCGTGGTTTTGGCACGTGAAACCCCATAACTGTTCTTAAATTTTTTGATCATTCGCGTATTGCCGGCGTCCAAAGTAAGCAGAGCCGATTGGACAATCAGCATGTCGTGCGAAAGAGACGATCCCGGCTGAGCGTGGCTTCACCGTGCATTCACTTCCTTTCCATCTAATGGGAAGAATAAACATCGGCATAAATTGCATTCGGCAACTTCTTCACAATAGGCAGGTATTCTTTAAAAAAATTAAATTGTGGGTTTTTACGTGCCACAACCATTATTCTATTACGAGACACGCCGTAGTGGGGTACTCCGGAATAATTTGTACCACCAGCGGTTCTTTAAAGTACACCTAAATCTGAATATAACACAGGTGTTTCCGCCCCCATCGGAATGCGGCCGCAGTGGCTGGGATTCGATCCCACGACCTCGTGCTTAGCAGCCCAACACCATAGCCACTAGGGAACCACAGCGGGTGGCAGGTATTCGTTGCCGTGAAGCATTGAGAATGGATATTTTTTTTATTTACAATACTGCTACTCTCATTTGAGAGCGTGGCAGTTGGGCGTTACAGTAGACATGTATATGAATACGCATTTAGGCAGTACAGTTAAAAAAATGGAAGAAAAAGAAAACAATTGCCCGAGGATGGTAATATAACAAAGAAGCTGAGTTTAGAAACAAAAATGCAAGTTTTCACATTACGGTTCATTAACATGATACTGGCAGTTAAGAACACGTAATTAACTAGTTTATACAAAAAATAGGAGTGAACTGAAAGATAACACTTAACGCGTGAAGAAATTTTAAAGCTGTGTGAAGGGATACGCTTTAAAGCATACACTTTGAGAGCGAGAAGACACGAATGGAAAAAGAAAGAACAATCTAGGCAAGCAATTAGCAGGAAATGGCAGTTACGACAATTATCTTAGGACTAGCAGTAGTACAGTAATGAAAATTTATTTTGGGAACACAGTGTACCATATGTCCACATAACGACAATCAAACAAAAATGGAAAAAGAAAAGTGGGAGGTCGAAAGCAACACAATGCGAAATTTGTGACGATGACACGTGCGATGATAAATTGTTTTATTTACGCACTGCAGCTTCCAGTTGTGAAGTAAATTCGGACAACGATTCGATGGCGGTTATAGCAGGATCAAGTCGGTTCCATTCAGCAATTGTAAGGGGGAAGAATGAATACTTAAACGTGTCATTGTTGCATGTGTATTCTGTTAAAGTGTGCGCATGTTTGTTACGTGTTTTTCGAGCCTCAGAAAATGAAATGTACCTGGACACATCTATCTTATAGTTATTTTTTAGAAGCTGAAACAAGAACTTCAGGCGAGCGTGTTTTGCCCTGGTAGATAGCATTTGCAATCCAGACTGCGTTAGAAGATTAGTCGGTGAGTCAGTGCGTTTATATTTGTTGTGAATGAACCTTATAGCCTTTCTTTGTACTGCCTCTAATTTTGTTATGTTAGTTGTTGTATGAGGAAACCAGACTGTATTTGCATATTCGAGAACCGGCCTAACGAACGTTGTGTAGGCCAGTAACTTCGTTGATGTTGTAGAGAGCGCAAGGCTTCTTTTGAGGAAGAATAGTTTGCGTAATGCTCCTGCCGTGATATTCGAAATGTGTTTATCCCACCTGAGGTCTGAGGTTAATGTAACTCCCAGGTATTTGTGTTGTTCAACTTTAGTTAGTGGTATGCCGTTAATCTCATATGTAAAGTTTGATGGTCTTATTTTCCTTGTTACGGTCATGACCACAGACTTTTTTACGTTAATTGACATCTGCCAATTAGAGCACCAAGTAGCTAGAGTGTTGAGGGATGTATTAAGTGCGATGTTATCGTTATAATTAGTGATTTCCCTATAGATAACGCAGTCGTCGGCGAACAGTTTTATATTACAACCAATGTTAGCTGTGATGTCATTAATATAGATTAGGAAGAGTAATGGCCCAAGAACTGAGCCTTGGGGAACTCCGGAAGTAACGGTGACAGTGTTAGATGGCATTTTTTTGTAGGTTACAAATTGTGAACGATTGGCTAGAAATTCTTTTATCCAGGCTGAAAGGAGCCCTTTCCCAACAACACTTTCAACTTTAGCGATTAATTTGTTATGGCATACACAATTAAATGCCTTAGATAGATCAAGTAAAATCATGTCAGTCTGGCCGCGGTGATTGATAGTATATGCAAGATCGTGGACTAGTTCTGTTAGTTGGGTTATTGTTGATAAACCACTGCGAAAACCATGTTGGTAGGGAGACAAGAAGCCAATGCTCTCTAGAAAAACCGTTATGTGCTTTAAGATTATGTGCTCTAGAAGCTTACAGGGTGTACTAGTTAATGAAATGGGTCTAAAATTTGAAATTTCTGCTGTGTCGCCTGATTTATGGATAGGTATTATCTTTGCAATTTTCCAGTCGTTCGGTAGCTGTGAAGTCGTGAGTGATTTACGAAAAATTATGCCGAGGTATCTACTGCACCATTCCGCATACCTTTTCAGAAAGTCGTTAGGTATGTTGTCAGGACCGTTGCCTTTTTTAGGGTCAAGATTAAGCAGAAGATTAAGTATGCCAGCGTCCGTAATGTGTAATTCGCCAATGATTGCGCCCTGTCTCGTTAGAATGGGGGGAATAATGTTATTGTCTGTAGTAAATACTGATTGACAAAAATGTTATATGCGTTGGCTTTCGCAGTTTCTTCCTCTGGGCGTAAGTGGGACGCTTCTCTATCATTGGTGCGAAAGTGCCTCCAGAACCTTCCGGGATTATCAGTAAGAAAGCTCGGTAACTTTACATTAAAATAATATTCTTTTGCTCGTTTGGCTGCAAGCTTGAATTCCGCGATGGCATTAGGAAGTTTCGTCACCCTGGATTCGTCTCCTCCTTTAATTTTTATTGTTCTACGCAGTCTTTTCAGACGGCGCTTTGCCTGAATTACTTCTCGGGTTATCCAGGGATTATTTTTTGGCGGCCGCTTGGTTTTAGTGGGCACGTAGTTCGTGACGCAGTAGAGGACGACAGATTTGAACATAAGCCAAAGGGAATGCACGTCAACAGAGTCATTGGAACCCATTTGGGAAAAAGGCTGGAACTCGTGGTCAAGGTATGTTAGTATGCTATTGTCATCAGCGTTCTGGAAGTCGGTTACTATGGACACAGGAAAGTGGGTAGTAATACCAACGAGTGGTAACACGCATACTGGTACGTCATGATCTGATATGCCACGAATTACGTCAGTTCGTACATGGTTAATATCGAAATGATGGCTGATAAATATTAGGTCAAGAATGTTTTGAGTAGTTCCCACTGAACGCGTTGGACGGGAAACAACCTGATGAATATTGAAGGTTAACATGAGATCAAATAGTGCATCCGAGGCTGCTGACGAGTAGTGCATGTCATTCCAGTTAATGTCAGAAAGATTAAAATCACCCATAAGGGCGATGCGTGAATCATGGGCGTGATGTTGCATGTAGTCGTGAATGGCACTGATACACTCGTCACCCGAGTTCGGGCTCCGATAAACACACCCTAAAACAATGTTTCTACCTTCGCAAAACAATTTACAAAATACCGCCTTAGCGTCTTTTACCTCAGGCAGAACGGAAAAAGCAAAACATCTTTTTATTAATAATGCCACTCCACCACCACGTGTGGGACGGTCTTTTCGGATAACGGAATAATTTGGCGGCGCGAACTCTTTATTAAGAATGTCGGATGTGAGCCACGTTTCTGTTATAGCTACATCAGGTTCATAATCAATTAACAAGTTTTCAAGTGCCTGAGGTTTGTTGACGACGCTTCTAGCATTTACAGTGAAAAGTGTTAGTTCGCTGCTTTTGCGCCTCGGCGAGTTACAACACCGCTTTTGTCTTTTCCGGTGATGTTCGTTGCTTTGCCGGCACGGCGATTTTCTGACCCTCTTTCTGAATCGTTTTTTTCTAGCGGCACTTTGTCATCCTGCTCGTTGCTCCAAACATACGGGCGATTGTTAATGTATAGTTTGTCGAAAACAAGCGAAACCTTTTCATTCTTTTGCCGGTTTACCTTCGCGCTGTTCCAAAGTTTTCTTCTGATATCCCGCACGCGTTTCGAAAAGTCTTCTGCAATAGAGAGTTGAGTGTCCTTAAGTTTGTACCCCCTTTTCAGTATTGTATACTTATCTCTAGAATCTAGTAATTTGAAGATTACAGGCCGAATCTTGTTAGGTTCTGCTCTCCCCATCCTATGTACGCGTTCGATGGCTACTGCTTTTAATTCCAGAGGGCCTTCAATAACGTCTTTATTCACTGTGCGTTCCAGTGTCAAGGGTGTCTCTCCAGTGGCTTCTGGTAGTCCGTATATTATCAAATTAGAGCGTCTGCTACGATTCTCTAGATCATCGATTTTATTTTGCAGTGATATTATTACCATATTCATGCTTGCTATTTGCTCTTGACAAGAATCAATTTTTTGTTCTAGGCTTGTCAACATGTTCAATTTCTTGTCGATTTCAGCTAGATGATTTTCCTTAATGTCTTTAATATCTGCGGCTATTTCCTTTAATTGTTGACTTATTTCGGGGCCGGGATTAGTTTCGACATCTCCGCCAAGTAATAGAAGCTTTAGCATAAGCACAACATGTTCAAACACGATACTACACAGCCTTGGGCACGGCAGCACTAACAAGAATGGGTCACTAGAGCGGATGCATTTTCTGTATTGCTTTCTCACCTGAAGAATGAAGACAAACGGATTATTAGGTGGCTGCATTCCTTGAGTGCTGTCGTGCCCAATGAGCCCGGCTTCCGTGTGAACGGCTTTTATAGGCGGGCTGTGGGGTGGCGCTGAGCACTGATTGTGCGCCCAGCGATCTGCGCAGGTTGCCGACGAACGGTGCACAGAATCCCATGACTCTATCAGCGTGACATCCGGCGCGTGGCAGCTGGTCACATTGAAGGTCTTTGTTCTCCCAGTCATTCCTGATGGTTCAAGGCCCGGACTGGCGTGAAGCAGCAGTCCGAGAAAGAGCTGAAGAATGAAGACAAACGGATTATTAGGTGGCTGCATTCCTTGAGTGCTGTCGTGCCCAATGAGCCCGGCTTCCGTGTGAACGGCTTTTATAGGCGGGCTGTGGGGTGGCGCTGAGCACTGATTGTGCGCCCAGCGATCTGCGCAGGTTGCCGACGAACGATGCACAGAATCCCATGACTCTATCAGCGTGACATCCGGCGCGTGGCAGCTGGTCACATTGAAGGTCTTTGTTCTCCCAGTCATTCCTGATGGTTCAAGGCCCGGACTGGCGTGAAGCAGCAGTCCGAGAAAGAGCTGAAGAATGAAGACAAACGGATTATTAGGTGGCTGCATTCCTTGAGTGCTGTCGTGCCCAATGCAGAAAGAAGAGACTTACTCGAAATAGTTGTCATTCATTTTACTGATATTCAGTGGGGCAGCCAAGGGGTGGCACACCAAGGGTATGCCCCTCCCCCCTTTTCGTCCCCAGTGAAGTGCGTGCCAACCCCGGAAAAAGATTTCTGGCTATATACGCCACTGCACTGATCACCTTTCGGCTTCTTTTACGCGCCTAACCATCCGATGGAATATCGCATTAACACCATCAACAGATACCCTGCTGTGCGGAAACGAAAAAGAACGAAGCAAAGCCAGCGATAAAGCAGAGGGAGCAACACTGGTTCACTGCCCTCTGCTGCAGGCGGTGCGCGCAGAGCAAGCGCTCCTCCGGTGTTTCAGTTCCGGGGCCCTGGTCACTCCCGCGCCTCCAGGCGAGCATTTATCTCGCTCTGCCTTTCTGTCTCTCGCTGGCGTCGTGAGGCGGCGAAACAAACCACGTCGGCGTTAGCGCACGTCATGTCTTCACCTTCGCTATTCCTCATTTTCTCGAGCTCTTAAGCGTGCCGTGTTTCTCTTTCTGACGAAATTTATTTGACGATTGACGCAAATATAAAAGGAGATATCGACACCTCAAACCATCGCTGGCTGTTCGTTGTCTCTTGTAGCAAGGAAGGCAGACCCAACAGTATCTAATCATTGACCCGCTACACGAGTGGCAACACACGGTGCTGCGCGAATCGTGTACGGCATTGATGCGCACCGCACGCTCGAAGTGCAGCGAATCGTCCAGCGCCGCTCGTCTGCCCGCTAAAACTCAAGTCATGCATTGCTAACATTCGGATACAAAGTTTATTTAGGCGTACAGTTCAGAAGTCGACAGTAAAGGTAGCGTGTAAATAAATAAATAAGTAAATAAATAAATAAATAAAAATAAGAGTAAGCCAACCAATCAATCAATCATGAACTCAAAGAACGAATGAGATAACGTCATGCAAAATCATATGTGAGGAATGCGAATGGCGCGCCTTTTTATTTACCGGTGAGCGTGTGACGTACCAGCACATCTTTTGAAATAAGTGGGTCTAAGAATTGCTGCGGAAGTTCGCGCCTACCTTAAAGAACGCGGTATAATGCTCGACAGAATCTCGCCACCGTAATTCGGAGGCGCGTGCCCATCCGGCACGGGCGTCCAAAAGCTGGCTGTCGCCGAGGATACGGAGCATGTAAAAGCATCTTGTTTGTCTTGCCCACAATATAGTTATCCGACTACGTGCCCAATAAGAACTCTCGCCTAACCTCCTTTCCGGCCGAAAGTGACGTGCGCGCTATGTCCATCTTGCGTCATGCCACATTGGGTGTCATCCACACTCATCTTCTGACGCGGTGCTGGCCACGGCGGTCAGCTGGAGAGCAGACGGATGGATAATTAAACGACGTTTATCGCCCCCCCCCTCCCGCCCTCCAACTCCGAAAAGAATAAATACGTGCTTTTAAATTGGCGATCGATGTTCAGCAACTCGCGTCAGTGTGGCGACGTCTGTGCGCATCTCTTTAAGTCGGGCGACAAAGACACCAATGACTACAGACTTGGAAAAACCTGGACGAGAACATCGCTAAAATTTGGACAGAATCTGGACATAAAACAGAAAGAAATAGGGACACGTTCCGGGACAGTGCACGGCGGGCCAAAATACGTTCAGTTTGCTTTTATTGGGATAAAAATGTTTTTAGTGCTCTGGCCACCGAAACACATGCTGCTTTGTTCTCTACCATTGAAACAAATTAAGGGCATCTCAAGCAGCTGCTCGCTCAACCTGTGCCTTTTGTCCCTTAAGTTATTCTTCAATTTGGCTGGAGAACAAGAGCTCCGTTCCGGTGTAAATGCATGCTTGTCAATCATTCTCGAAGTCGCATAAGTGTGTCCGCACATGTCAAGCGCATACAATGCTCGGAGTGAAGGAGCTAAGTCAGAAAGGTACGCAAACAAATGCTACTTTTGCTCCTTGCATGGACTCAGCGTATGCATCATTGCGGGTCTTAATAGTCAGCCTTATTGATAGTTATTGAGTGACTTCGCACCATGATATATAAAGCAGAGCTCGGTGCAGCATATGCATTACACAGTACACACAAGGTATTGCGTGTCACGATACAACAGTTGGGTGGAAAAACCTATGAAAACTTATGGGCAAACCTCTGATGTTTCGTCAGTGAGTGCCTGGAATTAAAATGAAACATTGTAGATGCGATGGTGTCAACCATTCACTTGCAGAGCGGCAATGAAAGTGGTCGCATAACCCGTCATCAGCCATGGCGGGCGCCCTGTGCCGGCTGATGCACACCAAGTAAATGTGGTACTTTCATAGTTCTTGTAATTTTGAAGGAATGAAAGATAGCGTACAGGCACGAGTGATTCGGACGCCTTGAGCACGCATACAGAAGTAACCACTAGTGTTTTCGGAAAAGGCTAAACAGCTGTTGAATGGCAAAGTGAGTACAGGCACGTCTATTAAATCATTGGGAACAAGACATTCCGGCAGAACCAATCTCACGATGAATGTTAACGTTAATGTTGTTCGCACTGAAGCGGTGTAGTGAGTGACACAACGTACTTTCACCGCTGAAACACATAATGTATGAGACGTATATACATATACTGCTCAGTGGCGCATTCTCAGGGTGCCAGGTTGGCCTCAGAGAGGTCCAATGAAGAACGGCATGTACCCAGTGTCACATACTCAGTGTACCCAAGTCGATGCAAGCAGTTAATTTCCAACACGGTTCCCTCATCACAGCAGCCCGATGCTCTACTCATTAGACCATGGACCCAAGTCACTGAGAGGCTAAAATTGACGGGATCACGGACATCGAAACATCCTGGCATGTGCGTGAATTATCCTAAGCATGCTAATTTCACTATTAAGGCGAGAGCCTTAGAAAACTCATGGGACGAAAATTTGGCCGTCCGGCGTTATGGCACCAAAATTGGGGGTCGAACCCTCGACCTTTGGGGAGAGTCGAACGCACGACCTTTGGTGTTAATTAAGGCAAAGTTAATTAAGGCACAGTTAATTAATATAAAGTTAATTAAGTTAGGTTACCCCGAGCCGCAACACCGCACATCACTGGAACATGCCGCGCGCAACAGTTCCCTTATGTAATGCTCCTTCGGGAGGCCTCTAAGCACAATAAACTGAACTGAACTGCACTCAATGTTGAGCCGTTTAAAAATAGAAGGAACCCGCCGCGGTTGCTCAGTGGAGATGGTGTTAGGCTGCTGAGCACAAGGTCGCGGGATCGAATCCCGGCCACGGCGGCCGCATTTCGATGGGGGTGGAGTGCGAAAACACCCGTGTACTTAGATTTAGGTGCACGTTAAAGAACCCCAGGTGGCCGAAATTTCCGGAGTCCTCCACTACGGCGTGCCTCATAATCAGAAAGTGTTTTTGGCACGTCATCATCATCATCAGCCTGGTTACGCCCACTGCAGGGCAAAGGCATCTCCCATACTTCTCCAACAATCCCGGTCAAGTACTAATTGTGGCCATTTCGTCCCTGCAAAAATCTTAATCTCGTCCGCCCCCCTAACTTTCTGCCGTCCCCTGCTACGCTTCCCTTCCCTTGGAATCCAGTCTGTAACCCTTAATGACTATCGGTTATATTCCCTCCTCGGTACCATGTCCTGCCCATGCCCATTTCTTTTTCTTGATTTCAACTAAGATGTCGTTAACTCGCGTTTGTTCCCTCACCCAATCTGCTCTTTTCTTATCCCTTAATGTTACACCCATCATTCTTCTTTCCATAGCTCGTTGCGTCGTCCTCAATTTAAGTAGAACCCTTTTCGTAAGCCTCCAGGTTTCTGCCCCGTAGGTGAGTACTGGTAAGACACAGCTATTATACACTTTTCTCTTGAGGGATAATGTCAACCTGCTGTTCATGATCTGAGAATGCCTGCCAAACGCACCCCCGCCCATTCTTATTCTCCTGATTATTTCCGTCTCATGATCCGGATCCGCCGTCACTACCTGCCCTAAGTAGATCTATTCCCTTACCACTTCCAGTGCCTCGCTACCTATCGTAAGTTGCTGTTCTCTTCCGAGACTGTTAAACATTACTTTAGTTTTCTGCAGATTAATTTTTAGACCCACCCTCCTGCTTTGCCTTTCTAGGTCAGTGAGCATGCATTGCAATTGGTCCCCTGAGTTACTAAGCAAGGCAATATGATCAGCGAATCTCAAGTTACTAAGGTATTCTCCATTAACTCTTATCCCCAATTCTTCCCACTCCAGATCTCTGAATACCTCCTATAAACACGCTGTGAATAGCATTGGAGAGATCGTATCTCCCTGCCTGACGCCTTTCTTTATTGGGATTTTGTTGCTTTCTTTATGGAGGACTACGGTGGCTGTGGAGCCGTTATAGATATCTTTCAGTATTTTTACATACGGCTCGTCTACACCCTGATTACGCAATGCCTCCATGACTGCTGAGGTTTCGGCTGAATCAAACGCTTTCTCGTAATCAATGAAAGCTATATATAAAGGTTGGTTATATTCCGCACATTTTTCTATCACCTGATTGATAGTGTGAATATGGTCTATTGTTGAGTAGCCTTAACGGAATCCTGCCTGGTCCTTTGCTTGACAGAAGTCGAAGGCGTTCCTGATTCTATTTGCGATTACCTTAGTAAATACTTTGTAGGGAACGGACAGTAAGCTGATCGGTCTATAATTTTTCAAGTCTTTGGTGTACCCTTTCTTATGGATTAGGATTATGTTAGCGTTCTTCCAACATTCCGGTACGCTCGAGGTCATTTGGCACGTAAAACCCCATAATTAAAAAAAAAAATAGAAGGAAGACGAAGGGACGCCGGAGGAGAAAATGGTGAAATATTTTTGTCGCAGCGTCGGTCGGTGAATGAAGCATATGTATTTTTGGGAATCGATTCTGCTCTATTCACGTCAGCGATTTCGTACCGATTCCAAACCGTAGTGCCCTACTCTTGAATTGGTCTTGCGAGGGTTTTGTATATTAGTAATTTTGTTTCCTTTGGAGCTACTGGTAATGAGTAACGTTAATGAGTAACTTAGATATCCGGTATTTTTCAGCGTTTTGTTGCAAGTATAGTTAATGTGATTAGATGACGACAAGTTAGTGGTGAAAAGGAGGCCGAGATCCTTATGTTATGACATTCGCTTACTGGAGATGCGTTTCATGTGTAATTAAATAGTTAAGGATGTGATCGCCGGTTAAAACGCATAGCTACTGCCTGTCTTGCGAAAGTTTATGTTCATATGCTAGTTCTGACACCACCTGCAAAACTTGAAAAGGAATCGTTATAGAAACTATGATCATCAAGCGATTTGACTATGTTATGGAGGACGCATGTAATCAGCGTAAACACGATTTTAAAGCGAAAGCTTTTTAAATC
Organism: Dermacentor andersoni; assembly: GCF_023375885.2. NCBI lineage: Eukaryota > Metazoa > Arthropoda > Arachnida > Ixodida > Ixodidae > Dermacentor > Dermacentor andersoni. Next base: position 11,241,081 of record NC_092815.1, read on the forward strand.
GAAAGCTTTACTAACCGCGTCGAGCCGAGTTTCGCCGTCGCCGTCAATTTGACCTTCATTTGACCGCAGCTGCGCCGTAGCCTAGGCAACGCATCACGCCGGAGGCGCATGCGCTCTCCGCAGCTGGGTCGCCGCCTGACCACGTGACTCGCGCTCGCCTAGTCGGTGCGAGCTTGGCCATGGATGAGAGCGATGCCGGGCCGTGTTCTCTGGGCTATGCGCGGAAGCGGGAGGCTTTTGAGCCGTCGTCGCCAAGCGGCGTCTGACCACCCCGCGGTTAAAGCCCCTCCATACACGTTTCAGCGGCGGTGGCGCGTGGATGGAGGGGCTTTACCCGCGGATATCGCACGGCGAGCTGCTTCACTGGGGAGGGTCTGGAATGCAACAAGCGTCGCACCGTCGAGATCAATGCAGCGACCGCGTTCGCACCCTGTCCATTTGTGCTTCGATCGACGCCGCGCTTGTTTGCGGCGTCTCTTTGCATGTCTAGCACTTGCGCTTTCCCTGTGGCACAACAGGCGTCACACCGTCGAACGATGCGCGTCTACCCAAGCCTAACCACAGTCATGTCTAGCCCCCGACGTAGGCCCAGCCATCATACCTGGCTCAACGATGACTGTATTCCTATATATAATAATTACAGCTAAATCAAAGGTTGACCAAGTGAAACCAAGAATTAAACAGGCTAAACCAAGCTTTCGCTTTGCATATCCAGGGTTAGCTGAGCTAAGCCGCAGCCAATTTTTTTTCTTTCATGAACTGTGTCTGGAAGGTCCTTAATGTACAAAAGGCGCAAAAAGGATCGTGTGTTTGGCAATAATGTTTGGGAAGCAGGAGACAAGATCCATTATTTTCTGTGAAGTTCAGTTACCAAGGCCGGCAGTGACCAAACAGATCTGGTGTGGGGCTGTTTGCAATGCATCGCCTGTTGCGAGGCGAAGTTGCAGAGCAAGTTCATGGCGGGGTGCCTTTCGCACCGGAAAGCCCTTCCAACGTTTATTACCGGCTAAAGCGACCAAGCGGCTGTTTCTGGAGATACTGCTCTGCCTCGATCTCTCGTTGCGTTTAGCAGGAGTGGCGCGTACGCTGTCACAGTCATATCACTAGCGCGTGTCAAATATCTCGGCGCTGTGGCGTCTCTCTCTCTTGTCCGTCTCTCGCTGTCCACCTTCTCACGGTGGTCAAGACGACGTTAAAGTTCGTCTGCATGTCCCCTTACAGCGACGACATGTGTCTCTCATTCCGCAGTAGTCAACGCACACCGCCACGCGCGTTCAACTTTGCAAGTTGTACCACGACTTCAATGCGCCTATATATAACTCGCTTGTCCGTGAGCACAAAGCGTGGCGAGCTACCGATACGATTAAAAAAAAAAAGCGGTGGCCGAAAATGACGATGATTAAAAGCGTGCGAGGCCTAAGAAAATGAGCGAAGCAAGATATATATTTAGACAATTTTTATTATCGCAAGTTACAATAAGTTAAACACCATGTCCGTTCCTTTCTTCGAAATTAATTTGTGCAATGGTCCGCATGGTTTTTTGCGTTATTCTGCATTATTTGTGCACTAGTCACGTACTGTATTCAGTTGACTCGCTGACATTTCACTCGTGGACGTACAGATATATATATATATATATATATATATAAAGAGGGAAAGCTTTGAAAACACACAACTCGACCTGTGGCAATAGTGGAATGCCACGCACTCTGGTTTATTCAATTAAGGGAAGTACTCGTGACTTGACTCGAAATAGCGCCACTACACACGCTATTCACACTCCGCACCTCATCATTCCCACGAAATTCGCCTCTCCACGCAGGCGCGCCGCCCCCTCCCCTCCCTTCAATCTTTCACGCACCATTTGTATTATAGGCACACACTTACGCGAAAAAAAAAAAGAAAAAAGAGCAATAATTTTTAAAAACAACTTGCCTTCTTTGAGACGCCGTCAGCGGGTTGAAGACGCGCTGTAAAGAAATCGTAAATGACGAACTCAGACATTCCGATCACGTACGCAGTGCGTGACCGCTGAACGCGACACAACCTATCGGTTTTCCTGGTTTCGGCAGCAGATGCAGATAGAATTGTTAAACGAAAAAGAAACTTAAAAAGAAAGAAGAATCTGCACTGGCTGTTTCGCGGTAATCTGCTAACTGCTTGCCGTATGGTGACGCAGTTGGTGCAGCCATGGGAGGGGCTAGCGAGAGCTTTCACAGCCACGGTTCCGGAGGCGAGGTATAGACCAGCCGTTTCCAATTTGGGCCGGAACGCTATTATACCTACGCTATCCCACGGGACTGCGGGTCACCTGCCAGGATGGTGCCTTGCACTGGTTACCTAAGGAACCCAAAGTCCCCTGCTCCTTTGCGTTCCTCTGCAAGGAAGCGGATCGCGTGTCGTTCTTTCTTTATTTCCTATCATTTTCGCTCTCAGCTGGTCGACCGTCATGTAGGCTTAATGGGATCGCTAAAGTCACTCAAACGGGCGCCCAAGCTCAAACAACGGAAACAACTCGCAGCCCTGTCGTGTGCGTCGGAGATGAGCTGCGTTGCCGCCTTTGCTGTCGACGCTCATTCCATCGAGAGATTCGATGCCGCCGCCTGCACTTCTCGTGGCTTTAAGAAGTCCTCGCTCCAACAAAACTAACGGACACGGGACGCGATTATTCGGACACTTCCCGCGGATTTGACAGATCCAAGGCACTCTGGCTAGGTGTTTCTGTTCCCAAATTTTCGATGCATAGTATTGCCCCGCCAGGAGGGAAATATCCTGCTTTTGGCTCTCTCTCATGGGCACTGTTGTAGAGTCCCGAATAAAGAAAATAAAGAAATAAATAAAAAGTTACAATGCGGCGAGGCCAACTTCAAAAGAAAGAATAAATGAAGGAGAAAAAAACCTGCAATACCAAAAAATAACTAGAACCGACATCGAAGCTTGGCTTTCATTGATCAGGGCTACAGTCCTGAAATCTGACAAACTTCACGCAAGATGTCAAACAAGGGCTGACGGATGGAGCCAACGTTTCAACATCAGGATTTTTAATTTGACGCAATCAATCTTTATTACCGTCAGTCGGTCTTAAAAGGAACTGATGAGGACGTATGTTGGTCAGACAAACAGACAAAGAACTTTATTTACATGGTCCTGAGACGCTTTGCCCCAGGGCAGAGCTGAGAGCCGCTCGCACGTGGGGACTGGTAGGCCGAGCCTAACCGCCGCATCGTGGGCTTGCTGGACAGCCCAAGTTTACCGTAAAAGTACTGAACTCTGGATGACAGAGCTCCATTCTTCTTCCGTAATGTGGTTGGGTCCCTGTAACTAGGGGCATCGCCAGAGCATGTGTGCGAGACTGCTAACAGCCCCACAGTCGGGGCAAGTGGAGCTAAAAGCCTCTGGAGTGATCGTATGGAAAAGGGCCAGGTTTGGATAGCACCTAGTCTGAAGCATGCGTAAAGTGGACGCCAGAGGTCTAGTCAGTTTGCTACAGGGGCGTAGCCAGGGGGGGGGGAGGGAGGGCTTATGGGGTTTCAGCCCCCCCCCCCCCCCGAAATTTTTTCGTGCTGTCCATGCACCACTGACCAAAGCAACCCCAGGCGCAGGAAATCATGCTGGATTTGGTCTAGAACGTGTTTCTTACGCTCGAAAAGCCATTTCACCGCGAAAATTGCGAACTCGGGTTGGATTTCGCGGCAACGCCCATGCACCGGGAGTCACATAATGCAAGCAGCCCCATCCGAGCACAAAGTTTCAATGGCGTTTTGATGACAAACGGGCTCGCCGTGGCCTCTCGCGGAGGCCGCGGAATCTACACTCTATCATGGAATCTACGAAGCGCGTGGATGTCAATTCCGAAACATTATGGGTATAAAGTTCTCATAAACTTTTGATGTGAAAGGTGCATTGACATTTCCAAACGTGTGCTTTAGACTTTCAATTGCGGAACTTTGTAAGTTTAATGTTCCTATAAATATTTGATGCCAAAGGTTCATTTACTTTACCGAAGTCGTACAGTGGGCCATACAATGAGACAAGCTACATCAACTCACTATCAGACAAGTTGACAAAGCCCGCAGTGAGGCCCGATGGGACGAAGCGTTGTGGTGGTTCATTCGTGCCGTCATGTCACATAAAAAAAGATCATTTTTTTTTCACCTGCGCCAAAGCATCCAGGGAAGACACTAAAACCAGCCAAGGTAACTATGTTCTTATTTATTTTTTCTACTTCGACTTTTAATCGGGAGGACACATTGAGCCTCTTCAATGTTCTTTTCTTTTTTTTTTTTTTTTTTTTTTGTTCTCGCTCCCCTACCCGGGGGCTGACAGAGCCAGCCAGAGCGCATGCGTTTTTTTCGTGTTGCCCCGACCACCGCGCGGCGCACTTCGGTGCGCGTTCTCTGGCCGAGTGCATTTTTGCCTGGCAGAGTTTTGGACGCTTTCTAGCTAGCAGACGAGAAAAAGAAACAATGGTCGCTCGCCGCCATCACTGTGGGGACTCGACGGATTGCACCGCGTTCGCTTGAGCACAACCTCTCCAGATAGTCTTGTCTCGCCGGTGTAGGATACCGAGCAGTATGCGCATTGTTCTTGGTGGACCAAGCGTCTCGTGTTTTCTTCGATATTCCTTTAATAGCCACATTAGTTGCCCAAAGTAGGCATTCGATTGTGACCAACATACTTTGCGTTTTCTTTTTTCATTATGGTTCCCCCGTCCCAAAAATGAAAAAAAAGAAAGGAACGTTGCGGCGCAGCGAATTGTCGCATGGTGTAAGTTCTATTTTGTTACATCTTTTGCGGAAAGTAATAAGCCATGGGACGCTTCAGCTGCCGGACACACTTATTATATTATTGCGATAGCAATTATATGGAGACTCTAGGCGCATTCCTGCCGTCGCCGTCGCCCTCATGTTCCGCATAAAGTCCAAGGGCGATAACATCGTGACCGCGCGCCGCATGCTGTATGTGCGAATGAAAGCATGTCGGGGGTGGGGGGGGGGAATGGGTGAGCCGACGATGGTGGCTTAGTCTTTTGTGCGCAAAGGAGAAAATCGGGGAACAAGCGCGCCGCCTTCCGTCGCGCGCAATGCATCGGGAGGAGTGGATGGAATTGGGGCGGGATCAAGGATTCTGTGAATCTGTGATTGCCCAACATGTTTATTTGCCTTGTTTGACCCATTATATACCATGACTTTTTCTTAGATACGTAGATTTATTGGAGACTTATATGTATGTTTGGATATCTTGTTGCGAGGTTTTGTGTATACTGTTAGATATGGGGCCGTTTCCTGAGCCTACTTCGAGTTCCCCAGACCACATCGAATCGCACCACTGCTAAGTAAGGAATGCAGAAGCAGATGCCACATTCCTGAGGCAATGCGCCGTGACAACCTAGCAGCGTCGCCCCGTCCGCCTTTGAAGAGGGCATTGCAAGTCAGCTAGGCAAGACCGCAGGGAGCCGCCGGGTGTGACACCACCGCACGGGCGCCTACCATTGGCCAAAAATGGCGTCATCTGAGCGGGCTCGCCCATTGGCCAAACGTCGTTTTAAGCCGAGACACCGAAGGGCTTAAAAGACGCAGACCGGGAGCATTCTAGGGCATTCCTAGAACATTCCTGGATTCATCTCTCTCGAACTTCTTGCGACGGGCCGCAGCGTCCGAGTTGCTGCCGGCCCGTAATGGCTGTACGACTGTTAATTGACTCTCACTGTACATAATGTAAAATAAACCTCCCAAGTTTTTTCATCCCGTAGTCCTCCTCAACTCCTACAACTGGCGCCAGCGGTGGGATTTCCTCCAACCCCTACAACTGGTGGCAGCGGTGGGATCGCCTCCAAATGCATCAGCTGGTGGCAGCGCTACGGATCAACCTTCGTCGAGAGAAATCCTGAAAAACCCGGAACAGCGATAAAGAGCCTTCGTCGAAACAGGTCCTAAGAAACTGGGAGTAGCGAAGAAGAGCGAGCCTTCGACCCAGGGAGTCCTGAGGACCGGGAACAGCGGACCAATGAACCAGATGGCAGGGTGCTGCAACCGTAAGTGAGCGCGTGTTTTTTTCCTTTTGATTCGCCAGACTCAAATGTTGTGTGTTCATTTTGATAGTTCTGGGAATCGGGAATTTGTTGCATTGTGTGTTTGCACAAATTAATTAAGGAAAACAGTTCAAACCACCAGTCGGGGCAGCTGCCATGTTCTTAGAAGGTTGAAGAGGTTAGACTTGTTGTTGGTGTGCGACGATTTGGGAGTTGAGGCGGACGAACAGATGAAAACGCCAGCTATCATAAAGGCGATTCAAGATAGTGGCAATGATGATAAAAGCATTGAGCTTGCTTGGGAGGTGATACAAGTACCACGGGAGCGTGTGCGTCGTGAACGTGTGCGTGAGCGTCGTGAACGTAAGAGTGAGTGTAAGCGTCAAGAACGCGCGAATGAACGGAATCGTGAGATTCAAGAACTTACTCTTAGGTGTGAGCGTCACGAACGTGAGTATCAGGAACGTAAGCGTGAGCGTGAGCAAAACTATGAGAGAGCGAAGCCAGCATTGTTAAAAGAGATACAGTATTGTGATCAGTTAATGGCACAGAGACAACGGCTGTCTGAAAATTCTGTAGGTAGTACAGAGCACAAGAATGAGGAAGTGTCTAGCAGATTTTCACCAAGAGCCGACGAGAAAAGTAGTGCCTGTGAGGTTGGCTGCACGTTCATAGGTGAACGGAAAGGACTAGCCGCTAACGATGCCTTAGTGGCAACAGAGGCCGTTAAAGGCCGCAGGGAGAGCGACGAGGTGCTGTGCCAACAGATGACTGTAGAGACAGCTAGGCCAGCTGCGAACAAATTGGCACAGTTACCGCGCGTGTGCGTCGCTTGTAATGTTAGCGAGGTTGCTGGCGAAGAAAAGGGTACTGCTGACCCGATAGACGCGAGCACCCATGTCAGGTCAGATCTGCGTGCCGAAGTGAAGTGCGAGCTGAGCGATGCAGTTGAGAGTAGTTCTCGGGATGGCGAGCTCCGTAGTTCACGAGAGGACAACTGCATTGTTCAGGGATCGGTGCAGCTCTCCGCCAGTCTAGGTAGCCTAGAGACAGATGATTTAATTAGGAATAATTCGGACTGTGCGCGTGAGACAGCGATCGATACCGACGGGCTGTGTGTCGATACACAGCGTGAGCTGGGCAATGTAGTAGAGGGCAGTTCGCAAGAGTGCGAGTTGCATAACTCGAGTAAAGCCTGCTGCATTGTTCAAGAGTCGGTTGAGCTGTCCGCCAGTCGAGGCAAAGTGAGAGTAGATTTAAATGTTAATCACACAGACTGTGCGGGTAAGAGACCGATCCGGGCCGATGAGAGGTGTAACGGCCAGCACGAGGCGCCAGAAGGCGACATGAAAGAGAATTCAAAGAGAAAGCGCCGCAGAAAGAAGCGCCCTAAAGATAGGAATGCGGTGACTAATGTAGCGCCGCCAAAGACGGCGAGAGACCCAAAAGGGCAAGGCGCGAGGAAAAGAAAGGTGCGGTCGTCACTGACGATGTTGACGCATCAAGCACGTTCGAGCCACCGGTCAAAGAGAGACCGTGAAGCATGTTCTGCACGGACGCGGACAAAGGGCACGGGGCTGTTAAATTCCTCGTCGTTCCGTAGTTCTTTTCAAAGCTCAGCGTGCAGTACAAAGAAGCGCAAGGTGGCAAGACGAGACCAGGTGGGGAGTAGCGACGCGGTCACTCGAGTTTGTGAGGAAAACGGGGCGCCAGGACGCAAATTGGCAGGGGACTGTAACGTCTTGGGGGAGCTGATAGTGAGTCGGCTCTTTTGTTGTTCCTCGGCAGCCAGAATAGCTTTCAAACCGCGACCACCTCGGGTACGGCTCAAAAGTGAGTCAGTCAAAAACGTTTGAAACGGGAGGCCAAGGGAGCTTCCGTAGAAATGAAGTGTTTTGTTTTTATTTTGAGCATCGGAAAGTTTTCGCGATTTTTGACTAGGATTTCTTTCAATGTGTAAGGTTTGAGCTTTGTTTATGTTTTGTTTGAGAAGCTCGAGATTTGAAAGACGCGTTTTTTGTAAACATGTAGTATCGCGAGGTGTTCATTAATAAATAGATAGGCTTTCTTTTTTTTTTGGGTGTAAGTAGCCTGAGTGTCAAGGTTATCGTTGAGCGCGTGTGTATTAGTTAACCTTCCTTTTTTTATGAGTTTTTTTTTATTTTCTAAGGTTAACCGCGTGGGTTTTCAGTGAGTGCATGATTTGCACAGAGAAGCGTTCTTAGTTCCATTAGTGCGTTTCCTGTGTCGACGGAAGGAAGCAGATTTATGGCTGGGTTGCTCGTATGTGTTGAGGGCAGCCGTATTCTGACCTCTTTAGTGAGCGTGCGTAGAACTAGTTGTTAGCAGACGCATATTTTTAAGGGTTCTGCGGAGTGCGTAAGTTACGCAAATTAAGTTCTCGTTTAAGGTACGTGTCCTGTATGGACTAGAGAAAGACACGTGAGTAGGCGTAATAAAAACTTTGCCTACGACGCAAGTACGCGTTCTGATTAGCGACCACAAGGCTAGCCCGCTTGTGATTACGTACTTGTGAGGTTGACCAGACTGTTCAGTGGCACCAATACGTGCGATAAGTACGCCGCTGCGATAGGTTGAAAACATGCTGTTCGTGTAGTTAGGCCACTTAAGTTATGTTCGGCTGTTTTCACTGTTTGTTTGCAACGGCAACGACCCATTGTTTTGCTACAGCAATAGCACTCTGGTCTTGTCGGCATTCGGGGAGAAATGGACAGCGGTTTGGAAAGGTGGTTGGAACTGCTTTGTCAAAATTGGGGAAATAAAAGATCAGGGTTCATTTTGACTCAGTAATAGCCTGGCGAGTCAGGGGTGAAGAGCCTGCGCTTACACGTGGTGCAGCGCTGTGTTGTTTTGTTTGTTTGACGTATGTTCTCCGGGGCCCAGGATCCCGAAGTTCGTCAAATGAGGCTCGACACCGGTACCCTGCAGGTTCTTTCAGCGTTCTTCATGGCCAGCGAATTGAGTTCACCGGCCATTCCGAACTTCCGGGGCGGGGACGAGCTGTTAGATATGGGGCCGTTTCCTGAGCCTACTTCGAGTTCCCCAGACCACATCGAATCGCACCACTGCTAAGTAAGGAATGCAGAAGCAGATGCCACATTCCTGAGGCAATGCGCCGTGACAACCTGACGGCTGTAATGCCCCGTGACAACCTAGCAGCGTCGCCCCATCCGCCTTTGAAGAGGGCATTGCAAGTCAGCAAGGCAAGACCGCAGGGAGCCGCCGCGTGTGACACCACCGCACGGGCGCCTACCATTGGCCAAAAATGGCGTCATCTGAGCGGGCTCGCCCATTGGCCAAACGTCGTTTTAAGCCGAGACACCGAAGGGCTTAAAAGACGCAGACCGGGAGCATTCTAGGGCATTCCTAGAACATTCCTGGATTCATCTCTCTCGAACTTCTTGCGACGGGCCGCAGCGTCCGAGTTGCTGCCGGCCCGTAATGACTGTACGACTGTTAATTGACTCTCACTGTACATAATGTAAAATAAACCTCCCAAGTGTTTCATCCCGACGTCTTCCTCAACTCCTACAACTGGCGCAGCGGTGAGATTTCCTCCAACTCCTACAACTGGTTGCTAGCGGTGGGATCGCCCCCAAATGCAACAATACGTGCAGTGAACTTTGTCTCCAGTGGCAATTTTTTGCCATTTATCAAGCTGTATCTTCGCATTTGTATATTCCATGGTATCTTCGCATTTATAATGTACGAGGGCGAGTTAAATGACAGTGAGCCTACCCACCCCGCGCAATTATGGTTCTGTTCATTATCTGCAAGGCCTGCGCGTAGCACGCAGGCATCTCTCATTTACAAAAGTGGCACGCAGGTGTGAGGATAAATGTTCTTTAATGCGCTCGTACACTGGGTTGAACATGGTTGCGTGACGTAATGGACGCTCCAGAAGTTGAGCAGCGTGGTGCCGTGAGGTTTTTGTCAGCTGAAGGTGGTTTCCCAAAAATAAGTTTGTCAACGTATGGCTGCCGTGTACATTGAACATTGCATTTCATTGGCTACTGTGAAGCGTTTGAACAAACGCTTCAAAGAAGGACGTGAAAGTTGCAAAGACGATCCGAGACCGGGCCAAAGCCATCGTGCAATCACCCCTAACGAAATTGCAAAGGTTGATGAGCTGATGACACAAGAACGAAGGATAAGCATCGATGAACTGGCAGAGGGTGTGAACATCAGTGACGGTTTGGTTCGCCGTCACCATTCACGCCATAATTCATGAACATCTTGGTTATCGGCTCTTGTGTGCCCAATGGATGCCCAAGATTTTGAACCACCGCCAGCATACGGATAAGTTCGGTGCTGCCTTCACTCATCTGATCCGGTATCACAATAAGGGTGACGATTTCTTGTCTGCAGTTGTGATCGGGGACGAACCATGGTGCCACTACTACGAGCCTGAAACACGACGGCAAAGCTTACAGTGGAAACATTCGAATTAACAACCCCCAGAGAACGCAAAGGCCGTCATTACCGCCGGAAAGGTGTTGTTCACTTCTATTTTTCGATCGTCAGGGTCCATTACTGATAGAATTTGCTAAATCTTGAAAGACTATCAATTGTTTCCCATATTGTGAAACGCCGGATCGGCTGCGTGTCGCAATCAAGAACAAACTACGTGAAAAATTGACGAATGGGGTCATCTTGTTCCACGACAATGCCCGTCCCAACGTCGCTGATGTGGTTAGTACAAAACTGGCGAAGTTCAAGTGGGAAACGCTGCAATATCCGCCATACAGCTCAGATCTGTCGCCTGGCGACTTCCACATTTTGGGGCAACCGAAGAAACAGCTCAAGGGAACCAGATTCGTCTCGGACGATGACGTGAAAGTCAGTTGCAGACGTTTTGAAGCAGCAACCCAAGGAGCTTTATGAGGCGGGAATTACGCGACTCGTTACTCAATGGGACAAATGTCTAAATGCTCATGGAGGCTACTTTTAAATAAAGTACCCCGTTGGTCATATATTCGCATTGCCTCACCTTCATTTGACTCGCCCTCGTATATTCTGCAGAACTCCTGCTTTTTATACGTGCTCTCTGCTGCGACTATACTTTCGGTGCAATTACTCACGATACAAGACCGGTGACAGCTGCTCCTGCTTAATACATTGGAACAAATGACAGCGTCATTGAGATTTTTCACTGGCCGTTGCATATGTACAAGAATTTAAACAAGGATCTTGAATGACAAAGTTTCATTAACATATTTGTGCTCTACTTGTTCATGTTATGGCCTTTACATTTTTCATATCAGCGGCATGCACTGCTTTGCTGGTATCTAACTGATGCAGTTCTAAAGCTCGTGTGATATTTTATTCACTTATTAAATAGACAAAAACATGGAAGCATTGACATCAGTTATATTGGGCACAACTTTTGGCACATACGAGTATAATATTTCATGAAAAAATACATATCTTACTTGTATTGACAGTGCGTAGCGTTCAAGAATTCGTTTGCAGCATCTTTTGCAATGACAATGCAGTTATTATTCATGTATTTGATCCCTAGTCAAATTGTTTAAGAGGAAGCTTTAGCTTGGCCCCACTCCGACGCGGCCTATTCAGATACATGTAAAACGCAGAAACGCTTTTCTGAGATAACTCCTGAATCGCTCTTAATAAAATTTGTTGCATTTGAGAAAGGAAGGTAAATTCTAGTGTCTGTTGGAAGCGGAATTTCGATTTAGAGTCGGAACTTTGTTTAAAATATTTAGAAAAATTCGGAACTTCGAAAAAAATAAAGGACGAAGTTTACAAACTAATAGCTCTGCATCAAGAACAGATATCGCGGTTCTGTAAACGGCATCCATTACACCATTCAAAGCGGACAAATTCGATATGTCTTTTTGTATCTAACGTGAATTGGTTATTTTATGTACAAGGGTTCTGCAAGAGCCGTATTTCCATAATACTTAAATTTTTGAGGCTCATGTGTAACATATCAAATTTGTCCGCTGTAGATGTGCAATTCACAGAATTGTGATATCAATTTTCAGTGCTGATTTCCTGAGTTGTAACCTTCATTGTTTCGTTTTCTGAAAATTTTCGATTTCTGCCACTTTTTAATAAAATATCGACGACCTAAATCGATAAATCGAAACAAGCAGTCACTAGAATATTGACACGTGTACTTATCTTTATCGGGCGACCACGTTTCGCCGCTTAACAACTGTAATCGCACAGCGACGGACGCGCCTGCATGTATCCGACGTTTCTGGAAAGTTATCGATGCTTCTACCCGGCTGTCTGTTGTCGCCGAACCTTGTGTTATCTGATTTCATCGCGTAACGCGAATGGTGTAGAACTTTGTGGAAGGCACGCGGGTCCAAACGATTAGTCTGGAACATTCGACGACTGCTCTATAAAAGCCGACGCGCTTGACCCGCTGATCAGATTTTCGACGATTGCCGACAGTGTTCGCCGCTATCGTTGTGCTATAAGTGTAGCCTGTTTTTGTGGGCACAGGTTCGCCCAATAAAAGTTTGTTTTGTCGTTCACAGTATTGCTACTGTGTTCTTGAACGTCACCACTACGTGACATCTGGTGGAGGTGCTTTTCGTTCATGTACCGCACGCCCCCGACAAGCCGTGATCCAAGCCCGGGCCGCAAAGAGAACACCAACGTAGTCCCGGAGCATCGAGCAAGCCGCCGTCTTCAACAGCTGCCCCCGGAGCACGTAATTCTACCTGAGAAGACCAAGAAGATTGTGGACAAGGCAACCCCAATGGCAGCCCCAGCGTCCCCCATCGTGCTGCAGCAGCCCAGGGAACCTCCGACGTTCCGCGGATCAACATTTGAGGACCCGTAAACCTGGCTAGAGACGTATGAGAGGGTCGCTACGTTTAACAGTTGGGACAGCGACGACAAGCTGCGGCATGTCTATTTCGCACTGGAAGACGCCGCCAGGACCTGGTTCGAGAATCGAGAAGCCACCTTAACGACGTGGGACCTGTTCCGAAGCGGCTTCTTGCAAACGTTTACAAGCGTCGTGCGAAAAGAGCGAGCCCAAGCACTACTAGAAACCAGAGTGCAGCTGCCAAACGAGACGATCGCGATCTTCACGGAAGAGATGGCCTGTCTTTTCCGGCACGCCGACCCGGAAATGTCAGAAGAGAAAAAAGTCCGCTTCCTGATTAGGGCGTCAAGCAAGAACTTTTCGCAGAACTTATTCGTAACCCGCCGAAGACCGTAGCTGAGTTTTCGGCAGAGGCATCGACGATCGAGAAAACTCTGGAGATGCGCACCCGGCAATATAACCGCCAGGGGCTCTCGCCGCAGTACGCCATCCAAGGACTGGATTCCGGCGACCTTCAGGAGACCATCAGGGTCATTGTGCACGAAGAACTGCGCAAGGTCCTGCCTTCGTCGCAGCCCCAAGTGGCTTCGATCGCCGACATCGTCAAAGAAGAGGTGCACCGATCGCTTGGAGTTCCCGAGCTGCAACCACAATTACCGCAGCCCCAGCCAGAAGCGATGACATACGCCGCCGTCGCACGCCGTCAAGGTCCCCCTCCGCGACCACGCCAGGGCCCTGCAACGACGCAATTCCGTCGTCCGCCGCCGCCAGCACGCCCACCCGTCGCCCAGCGCACCTACGCGAGGAAGACGGACATTTGGCGAGCCCCCGACCACCGTCCGCTCTGCTATCACTGCGGAGAAGCCGGCCATGTGTATCGCCGATGCCCATACCGGGAGATGGGACTGCGAGGTTTCGCCGTCAATGCTCCGCGCCCGCAGCGAGGTGAACGCCCTCGCGATATCGCCGACTACCTCGCCGCTACTCAGTGGAGCTCTCGACGACCATCGCGTTCGCCATCACCAGGCCGCTACCTGTCACCGCAGCGCCGACCATACACTGGCCCAGCCCGGGGCCGGTCAGCGAGCCCGTATCCGGAAAACTAAAAGCAGCAACCGATGGAGGTGCGGTTGCTGTTCGTGGAACTGACGAAGATCCTCCGCCGCCGACGAAGACGACGAAGAAACCATCTCGACGACCTAATGACGACACGCCGCTGTCCCGACGAAGTCAGGAAGCCAAGACTACACCGACAAAAGACGACTTGACGACGCGACGTTCCAGCTTCAGTTCAACACGACACAGCCGTGATCCGACGCCAAGGCCTAACTGTAACGCAAGACAAAGAACCACCGACCTCGACGTGCTTCTCGACAGCCACGCAGTCACCGCGTTAGTAGACACAGGAGCCGATTACTCCGTCATGAGTGGATCCATCGCAGCCCAATTGAAGAAAGTTAAGACTGCATGGGAAGGCCCGTTAATTCGGACCGCTGGAGGACACCTCATCACGCCGAGTGGAATCTGCACGGCAAGAATTACTATTCATGACCGGACTTACCCTGCAACCTTCGTTATCCTGCAACAGTGTTCACGAGACGTCATTCTCGGCATGGACTTCCTGAACCAACACGGCGCAATCATCGACCTGAAGTCGAAGTCAATAACGCTGTCGGAAGATCAAGCGATACCGCCGGAGAGCCCTCGTAGTCACCACGCCTTGAGTGTGCTCGAAGATCAAGTGAGCATCCCGCCTCGCTCCAGCATTGTTATTTCGGTCGGCACCGAAACACCCGCTGACGTAGAAGGCGTCATCGAAGGCGACCAACGTCTACTGCTCGACCGTGAAATTTGCGTCGCAAGAGGGATCGCTCGACTGCTAGGTCAACGCCCTTGCTTGATGCGGAGCATTGAAGTCTCCGGCAGCCAGGAGTGGGAATGTCTTGGCCTTGCTAGTAGCCCTGCTGATAATTGCCGCGAATCTTTGCCTGAAGTCTTTGGGTGTACTATATATGTTAAGTATAAGTATACTTGTCTTGAACTGTCTGCTGGGGATGATTTCAACGAGCGAGTGTTCAACCTAATTGGATTTAAGATGGAGATCGTGGGCTATGAACGCACATTTGTTGGTGACTAATGTGCTGATGCCCCTCTTCCCATGACCATATTGAGTATGCGATTTATAGCCCGGGTAGGGTACCGTATCCGTGACCGTTTCTTGCAATAGGATCACATGTGGCTTTTCCAGGTGGGTGCGAATGTACTGTTGGAGGACATTCCTTTTACCGTGGAATCCCCTACAGTTCCACTGCCAGACATTAATTACCCTGTGATGTGCTGCCATGGTGGGACGTAGTAGTTAGCTTGTATTCTAAAATGCTGCGCAGTGCAGCCGCTCCCGACCTTTCGGTGTCGGTATTATTCAGTTTGTCCAACGACGCAATTGGAGCCGTTGCAGAAACGTGGCGCTCCAGATTATCGCATCTGACCCCTAGTGCTCTGACCGCCTCCGCGAGTTCGTCAATTACAATTTGAACTTTTTCGAGGGATTCATCAATTTTATCTATTGCTTTTTTCCAATTTACGAATACTGGTGCTCTTGTCTGAGGCATGAACTGCCAACGCCCTCTTTTTGGGTAGACCATTGGCAGTCGGTTCCGCTACTATGATCTCCATGGGCGTTTCTACCGCAGGGGCCTGAGTGGGTTGAACTGCCTCTCGCTTGCTGGCCTTTTTGAGTTCTGCAATTTCTGCTGTGAGCTGCTCCATTGCGTATTTTAACGAAGCGTTTTCTCTTTCCAATTGTGCTATCCTATTGTGCTCTGGCGATTGACCCCCGTTAGCTTTTTCGGTGATTTCTTGACCCGGTCAGCCCATGTGGTACAACGATCAGCAGGCTCCTGGATCTGAACTCCTGGTCCCCTGGAAAGAGAATGGCCCCTGGAGCGGGAGCGGGTCCTGGGGGCCTTGCGGCCCCTGGAAGACGAACGTTCCTTCGAGCGACCCCTAGAAGGGGCACGGTCGTGGTAGCCGCCATCCTCGCCGCCGGGGTCTCGGGATTGGCTCATGGATCTGTGCGAGCTGCTGAGGGCCAGCTTGACAGGGGTTGGTGACCTAATTCGTTGGTTGGATTGTTCGCGGTTGCGCCGTTCTCTTCTCCGTTGCTTAACTACAAACGGAATTTGAAACCTTTGCTTGCAGGTTCTGTCAACCGTGGGATGAGGGCCTCCGCAGAGGGTGCACTTCGGTGTACGTTCGTGCTTATCGTCCCGGTTGCTCGCACCAAAGCCGCGGCAGATTGCATTTTCGGGGGTTGGGCAAATGTCAGCTCTGTGACCAAGCCTTCCACATGCATAGCAAAGGTCAGTTTGTCTGCGATAGAGTGAGCATTTGACCAAACTGGGACCGCATTTTACATAGTCCGGGACTTTGAGTCCCCCAAACAGGATGACTACCGTGCTTGTGTTCTTGATTCTTCTCCCCTCGAGGGCGCTTGGATCCTTGGGTTGAATGATGAGGCGTTTGAGCTCCTCTCGATCGATGGTTGGATCAATGTCGCGAATAACTCCCTTGCATGAGTTTTCAGGGGCTGCGATATACGCACAAACTTCGTAACTTGCTTGTCCAATAAGTATCGCTTTCACATCGGCGTAGTATATGGCGTTGCGCTTTGATGGTGTGCTTGCCACCAATATATCTTGCGCCATGTTCGGACACGTGATATCATCAGCCGTATCCGCCTCCGTAAGTCTAGCGGCAGTAGTGAGGGCCTGGGCAACTCTGAGGTGGCCCATCTTCTTGATGTCCAGTCCTCCACGGGGAGGGATTATGACTCGAACATGCTCTTTCGGTAGTCGAGGCTCTCGAAGCAGTGGTTAGCCGTGTCTTGACACTCGCCGGAGCCTGGCTTTTATTCCCGACACGTGGCGTGTCGGTGACGCGGCCGCCCTGCCCGAGAGGGTCCTGGCTGATGGGTTTTCGCTTGTGTAATGCCGTGGTCCACCCAGCGCTTTCACTGACTTCGTCGGGAGAGATATCCTCACCCTAAACGGTGATTTGCATAGCCGTAAACATCGTGGCTTGAGCGTGCGCAGCTGCACTAAGCTCGCCCGCCGAGCCTCTGCTGGGGAAAGGTCGCACAGAAAGGTCCTCGAACGATTGGGAAAATGTCCACCCCCCGTTGAAAACTTGGTGTCGGCGTAATCCTTGCAACTTTAGGCGTCGATTGGTGCCAACATCTTCAAGACTGAAGCAAATTTTCGACGTGAATCATGTAGAGAAGCAGGAGAAGCAGGAGAAGCAGATATTGACGCGCGTTCTCGGTTTCTTCTTCTCACATATGTTGATGCAAATTTGAAATTATAGGGTTTTATAAGGGTACTTAAGAGGCTTGCGTACCCTTATGAGAAAATCTGGCGACGCCGGCCAGCGTCCCGCGTCCAGCGTCGGAAGTCGCTTCGGGAAATACAATTTCTAATCACGCATACCCAACCAAGCAGGCCCTCCATGTGGCGCAAGGAAATTACTGAATTAATTAAATTTCTCAAATAAATATGTAGAAAAATCGCAAAGTACGACTTAAACACACTCTACAGACATCATAGCGTCGAACTGTAATTTCAATACACGAGAAAACATAATTCTGTTACGCGGAAACCCAAACGCAAACCCCTTTTAACGCGATAGCGTTTTCCAGCTGCCGTTTGAGGTCTGTCTGAAAAGGAGCGGCGCGGCCCTCTCGGTTCCTTGCAGACCATCAAAAAAAAAAATAAAAAATCACAACGCCCGCCTTCGTGCATAGCGTTGACCGCCAGCGTTTCCCGGTGAACATTACGGTTACGTAAGCTGCAGGTTGCTGGGAAGCACTCGGGGATCCTTGAATGCTATCGAGTTCCACCCTTAAAGGCGAAGCTTAAGCGTTTTCAAAATTTTTTACTAGGACCTGGAATTTTGATAAATGTTGCCGAAAAAGGTAAGTTTAAGAAAAAATAGAAGAACGAAGTTTACAGGACCGGCCGTAACATTAAAAACAAATATCGCAGTTTTGCAAACTGTATCGGTTACAGCATGCGAAAAGGACTAATTTGATCTATATACGTACAACTTAAGCTATATTGCTACATTGTTTACGAGGGTTTTGCAAAAGTCCTACTCACATCTTGGTGGAATTACTTTCAGAGCAATGTACACTACATCAGCTTCGTACGCTCTAGATGTATTATTAGGTGCAGTTTACAGATCTGCAATATCGTGTTTCATCGCCGAGTTATACTTTATAGTTTCGTTTATTGATATTTAGCTATTTTCGACAATTTTAGTAAAAAAAGAATTGATGAGGTAAATGAGAAATTGGCTTCCTAAATTCACAAGATGTTAACTTTTTTTCTTTTAGATGGAGAAAAAGAAAACCTTATCAAATGTCGTGCTCAGGCGTCCGAGAAAAAACGGTTCCTCCGTTGGCCCCCGCGCTCGAACCAGGGAGCAGCAGGGCGCCCGTGCATCCCACGGGCCGCCCGCGGGTGGCGCTGCAAGTGCGCCGCCTTCCTCGCCGAAGCCGCCCAGGAACAAAGTGGGTTCTTCATTCTACGAGCAAGCACTCGTTGCACACGGAGCGCATTCACCAGTCTGTCCGCGCTGCAATTTGCACTTGAAGTGGTTCGCGCAGACCACGTTAATAAAGTCTGATGCTGCGAAGGAATGACACAGTAAGGGTGCGTGAAAACACTCGCACCACACAATTAAGAACGCGAAGGACACCGGACAAGCGCCCGTCTCTTGCCTTTTCTTGTATCGTGCGTGTCTTTTAGTGCATTCTCGTAATGTCGTCAGTCAGTCAGTCAGTCAGCGTAAAAAAGACGGCAGAGCTAGTCTCACTAAGTGATTGCCGCCCAGTGAACATCGCTCACCAATGTTGTTATATCGATTGCTAAACCTATAGTTTCTGTAACCTCTCCTTTGTGGAATGTCTTTTGACATTGACGGTATAATAAATAAATAAATAATATATATATATAAATAAATAAATAAATAAATAAAATCTCTATACCGCGGACATGGCAACTTCCCACTTAAAAACGCCAACTGTTCGGCAGAATGAACGACGGGATCATCGTCTCCTCCTCGAAGACTGACCGAGCCCTGTCCTGCTTAGCCTCGGTTATACGTGACGAGAACCGGCGTAGTCGCCATGAACAAGAAGATACCTCCCATAAGTGCAGTGAAGCTACATGGTTAGAACGACTCGCAGATAAACGACTGTACAAAAACAAACACGGCAGTGTCCCGGTCGGGATATTCATTTTCAGGGTCCTGGTGTGCACGTTTCGATGGGGAAGAACTGCAAGGAAACGTCCCTGTGCCAAGACTTGGGCGAACGGTAACTACACAGGGTGTTTCACGTAACTTGGGCCAAAGTTTAAACATACGCAATTTCCACGTAGCTGGACAGAACCAAGGTAACGTCATTTGCCGTCTCGGAGATGCTCAAACTATTTTTTGCATTCCGCCTAATTCGCTAATTAGTCTTAATTCATTAATTAGCTTCTCAAATATTATACTTAGCTTAAGAGTGTCAATGACAAAATTGTAGAACAACATTAAAAACTCCCGATACAGCTTTCTGTTACTCAATACGCGCTGCATGAAAGTGTTTTTCCCAGCGCGAAAGAAGCCCGCAAGTGCACGCGAAATTTCTGCTCGGCCCTCGAGGTACTTTGCGCGTATTCGCGGGCTTGTTTCACGCCAGGCTCTTGGTGGCGCGAGAAGACTCGGGCTGCGAAATTGAAATATCATACTATTATGTATTGTAGTTACTCACTTCAGTGAACAATTCTTCAAGGTCACACGAAGTTTCTTCGCGTGCAAACGTTATTAAAGGTCATATATATATATATATATATGGTTTGGAAGGCTGGTCGGGCCGAGATCCTCGCCCTCCCCCCCCCCCCCCCTTACCCGGTAATATGAATGCTTTCCGCCTATGCAGTGTTCATAGCGTTCCGCATCGTCAACGCATCGCCAGTGCTATGGCGTCATGTGCTATACTAGAAACGAGATGACTTTTACTGCTCGGCGCTTTGTCTGTAGTCCTCGCAGCGTGAAAACAAACAGCCGATCTCAATAATTACGGCAAAACCTACCTAATGCTTTGGCGTTAGCTTGAGACGAGACTTAGCGATGACGGATTTTGCCAGTTGTTTCTTGCTGACAGGGCGGAGAGCCAGTAACAAGAGCGAATTCGGATCTAAGCAGGTGGTGGGTGCTGTATGGGTGCTGCCATGTTACCACGGTTAGGGCGACTATTAAATCGGTTACCGGCGGTAACTGCCACTGCAATTCTCGGTATACGAGGTACACGCGCGAAGGCCATAACAGGTTACGTATCGCTGTACCGTATCATGTAGTGAGCAAAAGTGAAACTCCATAGTGCGGCCGATAATCAGTCAGTCACGCCCCGAGCTATATGTCGCTGCGCAATGATATCGCCTGCGTACGCCTCGTGCCTTCGGCAGTGCTGCAAGGCACTTGTGAGTTGGGGACCCTTTTCGCGACGAAGCATGGTCTGATCAAATCGCCAAGTGATCAAACCATGTTTGATCACGTGGTGACGCGTCCATTGCTTGCCTCAGCTACCTCCGTTGCATCCGTGTTTACAATGGGTGTGTATGACGCCGGTGCGGTTTAGCAAGCCTCTGTTTCGGGAGATATCGTTGACGGTTACTGGGTGGACGAAACGAAGTTTTGGCCCCACCTTCAGAGAACATGCAAAAGCTCTTTGGAAGCTGATTAAGTTATGTCCGAACGGCGCGAGCAGTGTATATGGTGTTTGTTCTAAAATCGGGGCAAAATATGTATGCCAAGCTATCCAAACTTTCCGCTCATGAATTGAATCAGGATTAGCGTGTTTTGCGCTTCGTTCTTTAGTTCGCAAATATTTTTGAAGCAGCGGCTTGTCACATTTCTGACTCGGTAAATTTTCTCGGTGCTGTCGCTATCTGATTATTTTCTGCCTAATCGCTCGCGGGTGTGCTCAGTTACGATAGATTTGTTCTCGCTGAGACGTCGCTGTTTCGTACACTGTAATACCGTGTAGCAAAGATGTATTATCGCTATAGTAACTCGCTTACCCTTGTGGACCGTCACAAAGCATTCAGCTTCGACCATTCTTGCGTTATCGGTGTGTTCCGTCATTTATTGTGCGTATGTGGCGCACATATATTCAAGTGTGCTCCCGTTCACTTATTGACACGTTCGCGATAGGGTTGGCGTAAGTTTCCGTGCCACTTGGGGTAGATGTGTATATACATACTGTGCGCGAAACGTACTATGACTGGAAGCGGCGCCATTCCATTTCTTTAACGAGTGGTGCCCACTCTTGCCGACGTTCCGGGGCGGAAGCACTTTCTTTGAAGGTTAGTGATACAACGCTGGCGGATGAGGAAATTTCCGTATCCTCGACGAAAGCTGTTCATCTAGAAGTGCCGGTAACACGGACGGACAGTTGCCGCAGCGGTCCGCGAACTTGGCCACACAGATTCATTCCATTCCTTAGTACACCAGTCACTATTTTTGCAAACAACTAGTACTGCCCACGTCTTCAGTCCACATGATTCAATCCGGCGTGATTGGAGCACAGTGCATTAGGGAAAACTCAGTTGCATTTCCGACAGCTGATCCCACAGCAGCAACGTGGAAACCGCTAATGCTTTCGTATTCGTGCGCTGTCGCTGAGGCTACGTGTGGCGCGCCGCCGAAAGCGCCATCTCGTTTTTTCTAGCACAAACTGTTCAGCGAAATGGGTCAATATATTGTAGCGTTTCACGATCGACGCAAGTCTTGGCCAATAGTACTACAGCCTAATTCTTGCCAATGTGCGGGTGTATCCCAAGTGACCAGCGGTCGGCTCGTTGTGACAGGCATGTAGGACTTCGTCGCGAAGAGATGCGGGAATTACGAGTAGGTAGCTGCTGCCATTAGGTGAAAAGTTCTTTTTATAGAGAACGTCGTGGTGTAAGCAAAACGAAGGCAGCCCTCTCGCGAATAACCTCGGCACGCTGCTTGTTTTTCCCTCTAAGTAATTGAAAAGAGGAACTAGTTCTGCGTCCTCGCGTTGGTGGCGTGAAACGTCGACAGTATCTAGCACGCCTAGAAAACCCGCGTCATCATCGTCGTGGACTGCAGTCTCCACAGGAGACCGAGAGAAGCAGTCGGCGTCGGTGTGTCGTTTCTCCGATTTGTACACAACCGTGAAGTCGAACTCTTGGAGCCGAAGACTCCAGCGCGCAAGCCGACCAGCTGGATCTTTTAAATTAGTCAGCCAGCAAAGTGCATGATGATCACTGACAACGATGAAACTCCGACCATACAAATATGGCCGAAATTTCAGGACGGCCCACACCAGAGCGAGACATTCTTTTTCTGTAGTGGAGTAGTTAGCCTCCGTCCTTGATAGCGTCCTGCTGGCGTAAGCAATCACTCTTTCGGTGCCGTCCTGCCGCTGTACAAGCACTGCGCCGAGGCCGACATTACTAGCGTCGGTATGAAGAATCGTAGGAGCGTCTTCATCAAAGTGTGCGAGGACGGGAGGCGCCTGCAGCCGTTGCCGTAGGTCATCAAAAGCCCGTTGCTGGTCTTCACCCCACACAAAGGGGACATCTTCTCTGGTAAGATGGGTCAATGGCCATGCGATGCACGAAAATTCCGCAATAAACCGTCGGTAGTAGGCGCAAAGGCCCAGAAAACGTCGCACGGCCTTTTTATCTGATGGCGTTGGGAAATTAGCAACGGCAGATATTTTATCAGGGTCAGGTCGGACACCTTCATGACTAACAACGTGACCGAGAAATTGAAGTTCAAAGCCAAAATGGCACTTTTCAGGTTTTAAAGTTAGACCAGCTGAGCGTATTGCTTCGAAGACCATCTTTAGTCTCCGTAAATGTTCCTCGAACGTTACGGAGAAAACAATCACGTCGTCGAGGTACACCAGACAGGTTTGCCATTTGAGGCCTGAGAGTACAGTGTCCATTAGTCGTTGAAACGTTGCCGGCGCAGAACACAAACCGAAGGGGAGCACCTGAAATTCATAAAGTCCGTCGGGCGTAACAAAAGCGGTCTTCTCACGGTCTCTCTCATCAACTTCTATTTGCCAGTAGCCGCTTTTCAAATCCATCGACGAAAAGTAACGTGCGTTTCGTATCCTGTCCAGTGAATCGTCGATACGCGGTAGCGGATAAACGTCTTTCTTTGTGATCAGGTTGAGTTTTCGGTAGTCGACGCAGAAGCGCAGGCTACCATCCTTCTTTTTCACCAATATGATAGGCGATGCCCAAGGACTCTTAGATGGCCGAATAACGCCGTCGTCAAGCATCGTCTTCACTTGTGTCTGGATTGCCTCGCGCTCTTTCGGTGCTACACGATAAGGATTCTGCCGAATTGGTCTGGCGTCGGCTTTGGTGACAATACGGTGCTTAGTGAGCGGCGTCTGGCTAACTCGTGACGTGGATGAGAAGCAGCTCTTAAACTCATCGATGAGCTCAAGAAGGCTGCTGCGTTCGACGGGCGACAAGGTGGGACTGATATCGACCACAGGGGCAGGTATAGCCCCAGTGAACGTCGCGTGCTCCACTGAGAGGCAGTCCTGTATTGATGTAAATTCGTCGAAGTAAGCAACAGCCGTGCCTTTAACAATGTGTCGACGTTCCGTGGTAAAATTCGTCAGCAGGAGTTCAGCACGTCCGTCGTGTACGTTAATTACGGCCCTGGCGATGGAAACGCCTTGACTCAGTACCAGTGCGTCGATGTGTTCAGCGACGCCAGTCCCAGTGTTCAAGTTGTCGCAGATTACAGGCACGAGGGAACAGCTTCGCGGCGGAAGCGTGACGTCGTCGTCGGCGATACGTAAGCGGGGTCGCTGGTGCTCCGCGGGGTCGACGTCGTCTGAACTCGTAGAAAATGTGACTACGAGGTCACGGACATTAATCACTGCACCATACTCTCTCAAAAAATCCATCCCCAATATAAGTTCTTTACAACACTCAAAGAGAATGACGAGGGTGGCGACGAAGGTTGCACCGGCGATTACTATTCTGGCTGGGCATTTTCCAATCGGCGTCATCAACTGGCCACCGGCAGTTCTGATGTTGGGCCCGGTCCATGGCGTCTTCACTTTTGGCAGCCTGTCGGCCAGCTATTGACTGATTATCGAAAAATGCGAACCAGTATCGACGAGAGCGGCCACTTGGTGGCCGTCAATGCAAACGACAAGATCGGCGCTGACGGCGTCGGTTACAGGAGGTGTGGTTGGAGTCGTCGGAGTTGTAGAGTCGTCGATCGTCGGAGATGGGGGCTCTTGGGTAGCTAGCCGGTTTGCAACCTCACCCCCGGAGGTCGCTGCGTCTAGTTTCCCCGGCGCGGGCTAGGGGACCTGCCCCTAGAGGCGTCAGAAAAATCGCGACGGGTCGGTGGGGTGTAACGAGCCGGAGATGGGGAACGCGATCGAGGCGTCGTTGAACCTTCTGGCCGAAAGTTTGTAGAATTTCCGTCGCGGCTACGTGCAGCATCAGACACAGGGTAACTGCAGCTGGAAAATTTTGGATACCCAGCCGCGTGGTAGTGGCACGCGCGGTAAACATGTCCTGCTTCGCCGCAATGAAAGCATAGCGGCCGGCGGTCAGCGGTGCGCCACAAATCGGTCTTTCGAAGCGGGTAGCCGGCAGGGGATTCACTGTAGAAACGAGGCGCAGCGATCGACTGGCGGCGATACGGCGTAGTTGGCGGCGGCTGTGACTGTCGAAAATAGGGCGTCGGGGGTGGCGGTGATGGCTGCGTCGTAGTGGTCGACGGTGTCAGCAGCATCGAAGTGGCAGGAGGTGGACGGCAGACAGCTTCCGCATAGGTCAATCGTAGCGGCACCGCCTGCCAGTCGGGCGACGAAAAGGCCTCTCGAACTTCCTCCCGAACGATATCAGCGACAGAAGCCACCGCTGGTGCCATGGGAGAGATCCCGAGCTGCCGGATCTCCTCTCGCACAATCTCTCGGATGACTTCACGTAGAGACGTGCTGCAGCTCTCAGGTAGAATGGAAGCATTCACCGGCGAGCTCTTGCGATCATATTGGCGGTACCGTTGCTGTAGTGCCCGTTCTATAGCGGTAGCCTCCTTGGTAAATTCGGCCACTGTCGTCGGTGGGTTCCTCACGAGCCCGGCAAACAGTTCCTCCTTCACTCCGCGCAAGAGATAGCGCAACTTCTTTTCTTCGGCCATCTCAGGGTCTGCTCTGCGGAAAAGGCGGGCCATATCTTCTGCAAACATGGCAACGCTCTCGTTTGGTTTTTGAATACGGGATTCGAGTAGGCGCTGCGCGCTGTCTCTTCTGTCGTTACTAGTGAACGTGTCTAGCAGCTGGGTGCGGAAGGCATCCCACGTGGTCAAATTTCTCTCCCGGTTCACAAACCACGTCCGCGCACTGTCTTGAAGCGCAAAATAGACATTAGACAGCTTTTGCTGGGAGCCCCAGTCATTATAACTGGCGACACGCTCAAATTGGTCAAGCCAATCTTGGACATCCTCAAAAGCGTCGCCGTGGAAACTTTCTGGTATCTTAGGATTCTGCAGCGTCACCTGCGATGGAATTGCAGTAGCCATGGCGGAAGTAGGTTGACGCGTTCCAGCAGGGTCCTGCAAAGGGTTGAACTCGGGCGTCAGGCCTAGCAGGCCGTGACTGCACCGGTGAACAGGAGTTTCGATGAACGAAGGTGATTCCGCTTTCGAGGTATGGCTCCGCGAAGGGGTGCCGAGCATGAGGCAATCCTACCCAGCACCTCCACCAGTGTCGCAGCCTATTAGGAGACGGGAAAGCCGGCGTAGAGGACGTGTAAAAGAACTTTTATGAGAGCAGTCAACGCGACGTCGTTGTCGTCTCTGTTTTTCCACTCGCGCGCCACTTCAGCGTCGTTCTCACCGCCTGGCACATACCCGCGGCGACCATATAGGATGTGGCAATATTAGTCTGCAGAAGATATCTAGGCTCCCGCCGCGCTTCGACGCGTACGATCTGTCATGCACCATCTGCGCATGCGCGTCTGCGCGAGCTATAGCGCGCCGGCAAGCGTACGTGTAGTTTGGCCTTTAGGCGCTCGTTCCTGCGGCGAGCGTCGGCGTCACTCGTGACCGAGCACAGCGACAGATGAGAGCGAACGCGGCGCGCACCGGGGGATGAAAAAATTCAGAGCCAATCCACTCTGTGATGACCAGCGGAGCTGTATGTATAGCTTTAAAGGAAACACAACACAAATATGCACGTTGTTATGTTTAGTTTTATTTACGTTTATCTCGTGACCACAGTAATTATGGTTTATGGTCGCTATGATAGACTGCCATGGGCTCTGTGACGGCACTGGAGATGTTCTTAGCGAACGCTGGGTCTATGCACGACCGATGGCGTGTCGTGGATCTTCGTGTAACATTGCAGGCCGAACCTTTCCAAGAGAAAACGCCAAGATCCATTTTCCGTCGGGACGAGGCACATCGACGTTAAAGCCACCCACAATGACGACGGCATTGAGGTCGACCGGGAGGATGCACCCAAATGTGTCGATTATAAAGTCTTCGATGTGTCTCTTTGACGTTCCGGGCTGAACGTACACGATGGCGACAACGATTCAGTCCTCAATCTGTACGGCTTACGCGTCAGCACATTCCACGGCAAGGCTCTCGTCCGTCGTCGGTAAGGCATAGGGCGCAACGGCCGCGCTATCGTTTGCGTAAAGCGTAACGCATCAAACCATCATCCATCATACATCACCGGTTTTGACACATCTGGCCTCAAACGCAGCTGGGACACATACGCCGATACGATTTTACCTTATGCTGAAGTTAAGCTATTTTAGCTATATAGACGCGGCCATCGTTTTTGCCTACGCACGTCACGAAACGCTGGAAACTAGCCTAACAGCTCGGCTGCAAAAAGCGGCGAGGGTGAAGAAGTGCGAGGAGAGAAGCAGAGAGTAGGGTGCAGAGGATCCATGAGGCGGAAAGCGCAGGAGGGTATGGCGAAAGGGTGGGGAGGAAAGCGGAGTGCCGGCGGTGACCAGGCATGCGGCGCTGGCGTGGTGTTCGGACCCACTGCGTATGCGTTACTTCACCTGCTAGCGCCACCGCCGCTAGAGAACGCGCTCCGCGCGAGCCACGCGTTCGCGGTTTCTCTCTGAAGAACGAGCGGCGCAACTGGCGCTTCATCTGCCGCCGCTGCTAAACGAGCCGCCCGAGGCAGCACCGTCGTCGATCAGAGTCAAATTCTTTGCCGCAGTATATTTCGAATTCTGTAACGTTAAGGGATAAGAAAGAGCAGATTGGGTGAGGGAACAAACGCGAATTAATGGCATCTTAATTGAAATCAAGGAAAAGAAATGGGCATGGGCAGGACATGTAATGAGGAGGGAAGATAACCGATGGTCATTAAGGGTTACGGACTGGATTCCAAGGGAAGGGAAGTGAGCAGGGGGCGGCAGAAAGTTAGGTGGGCGGATGAGATTAAGAAGTTTGCACGGACGACATGGCCACAATTAGTACATGACCGGGGTTGTTGGAGAAGTATGGGAGAGGCCTTTGCCCTGCAGTGGGCGTAACCAGGCTGATTATTATTATTATTATTATTATTATTATTATTATTATTATTATTATTATTATTTCGAATTCAAGGCACCTAAACAGCTGGTCTCAAAATTCGCATTAGGTGTATTGTAATCGTCGGTGAAATTCTTTATTCCTTTTTTTTTTTTACCCCTCGGTTCGTCTCTTGTTTCTTTCTGTCTCTTCTCCCCTTTCCGAATTGCCCATGGATTGTCATATTCCGATTATCTATTGAGGAAAATAGAATTCACAGAGTGCGCAGACTTATTCCATAACGGTTTTCGTCGCAAAGAAGGCAAATTTAGTGCGCCCTCCTCTGCTCTTAACCACCCACACGCCTCTGTGAACATTCAATAGAACGTGCAAACAAACCGTGCATACGCTATCTATATAGCTTACCGACAGACTTCCCGGGCGGCTGTTGAACCCGCCCGAGTTGACCACTGAAAATTATCACATATTTACGGGAGGTAAAATAACGGGGAAAGTTTAATCGTGATTCAAACAATGATCAGCTGTACCTAACGAATCTAGCGCTAAGTGTACGGTATAGTTCCCGCGTTCACGAAAGCGCCCGTAGTGGGGCCTATACCTATTCTAATACAACAGACAGACAGACAGACAGACAGACAGACAGACAGACAGACAGACAGACAGACAGACAGACAGACAGACAGACAGACAGACAGACAGACAGACAGACAGACAGACAGACAGACAGACAGACAGACAGACAGACAGACAGACAGACAGACAGACAGACAGACAGACAGACAGACAGACAGACAGACAGACAGACAGACAGACAGACAGACAGACAGACAGACAGACAGACAGACAGACAGACAGACAGACAGACAGACAGACAGACAGACAGACAGACAGACAGACAGACAGACAGACAGACAGACAGACAGACAGACAGACAGACAGACAGACAGACAGACAGACAGACAGACAGACAGACAGACAGACAGACAGACAGACAGACAGACAGACAGACAGACAGACAGACAGACAGACAGACAGACAGACAGACAGACAGACAGACAGACAGACAGACAGACAGACAGACAGACAGACAGACAGACAGACAGACAGACAGACAGACAGACAGACAGACAGACAGACAGACAGACAGACAGACAGACAGACAGACAGACAGACAGACAGACAGACAGACAGACAGACAGACAGACAGACAGACAGACAGACAGACAGACAGACAGACAGACAGACAGACAGACAGACAGACAGACAGACAGACAGACAGACAGACAGACAGACAGACAGACAGACAGACAGACAGACAGACAGACAGACAGACAGACAGACAGACAGACAGACAGACAGACAGACAGACAGACAGACAGACAGACAGACAGACAGACAGACAGACAGACAGACAGACAGACAGACAGACAGACAGACAGACAGACAGACAGACAGACAGACAGACAGACAGACAGACAGACAGACAGACAGACAGACAGACAGACAGACAGACAGACAGACAGACAGACAGACAGACAGACAGACAGACAGACAGACAGACAGACAGACAGACAGACAGACAGACAGACAGACAGACAGACAGACAGACAGACAGACAGACAGACAGACAGACAGACAGACAGACAGACAGACAGACAGACAGACAGACAGACAGACAGACAGACAGACAGACAGACAGACAGACAGACAGACAGACAGACAGACAGACAGACAGACAGACAGACAGACAGACAGACAGACAGACAGACAGACAGACAGACAGACAGACAGACAGACAGACAGACAGACAGACAGACAGACAGACAGACAGACAGACAGACAGACAGACAGACAGACAGACAGACAGACAGACAGACAGACAGACAGACAGACAGACAGACAGACAGACAGACAGACAGACAGACAGACAGACAGACAGACAGACAGACAGACAGACAGACAGACAGACAGACAGACAGACAGACAGACAGCGAACTTTATTTAATCCTGAGGAGCTACTGTCAGGACCTCCTAACGGGAGGCCTTTGTAGCCGCTGGCCGCACCCACGTAGAGGACAGAACGCCGAGACGCTCTGCCCTTTCCTGGGCCCTCTGGATAGCCTGGGTTTGATTTTGGAGTACCGTGCTTCTGATGGCCTCCTCCCATTCGGCTTCGCTGTAGAGGAAGTCGTTAGGCAACGCGGGACATCGCCAGAGCATGTGAGCCATAGAACAAAATGTTTCACTGCAGTTGGGACAACTGGGGTCCACATCTGAGTACATCCTGCTGAGGAATCCCCGCGACGGGAAAGACCCCGTCTGCAACATTCAAAGAGTAGCTGACTGACCTCTACTGAGCTTCGACCAAGTTGACCTCTACGAATTCTCCGACCAAGTTGGTAATGTTTAGTAATTTCATTAAATGTGAGGAGTGGATCGTTCTGCTGAGTCCCTTCCTGCCCCTCCGGAGCCTCCAGACCGTCGCGGCGCGTGAGTTCTCGCGCACGGTCGTGGGCCAGCTCGTTTAATACAAGGATTTTTTTAAAGCAGGCTGCAACGCGAATACGATGTTGGCTTGCATACTGGTCCATCACATGCAAACTTGCTCGCTTGCATTATGTTCAGAGGGGGTCAGTTACCATAAACCACGTGACCAAGTGGTCGGCGGCAAAACGGAAACAACACAAATAAAAATGAAACATACAAATCACAAAGAAACTGGTAATGGTAACGTATACTTTCGCAAGAAATTTTACAGCCATTAAAACACAATCGATAATAATAACGAATTCTGAGGTGGACAGAATTCACAATTTCACATCACCTTGATTATTCCAAGAGAAAAAGGAGACGGCCTTAATGGTGGAACTGACGATCTTTCTTTTTTTAATCATGAGAGAGATCATGAGAAATAGAGAGAAAAATGGAACAATCACGCAGAAACTATTGTGGGAGTTGTCCAAGTACGCGTAAGCATTGTGCCACTTGTTACTCTCCACGCAGCCCGGAGTGATTGCCAATGTTACGAAACTTGATTCGACCCGTATAAACGACAGCGCGACGGCGACACGAACTGCTGCTGATGGCGGCGCAAGGCGAATCGATGACGCGACCAAACTATTGCAGGTGGCGGCGCCAGGTGCGCTGGTGAGGTTCCGATCATTATAAGCCGTTATCGCTCTCTAGCGCCTTATCTTTCCGCGTTTAGCCATTATCAACAGTGACCAACCGTATTCCGGCGGAGGCTGCGTATGGCGCGACCGCGCGGGCTCTATTTTTCAAAGTGATCTGCGATGGGGGTACGACGCCGAGCGCTGATAGCTTCGTGGACGCTGTGTTCTCATCGGTTAGCTCGCGTTGAAAAGAGAGGCAGCACGAAGGTCAATTCGCTCGCTGCTGTGGGCCCTATCTTGAAAGCGATCGTCTTACGTGACGGACGGATGGATGGTCGGGTTTCCTCGTTGGATAGGCACAGGAATGCTTACGCATTTAAAATAATGTAGCGGCGGTGACATAATTTTAGGCAATGTCGGCACAACACACAACAGACTCCGAGGATGGCTTGCGCCAGTGGCCTTGCGCTGCCGAGCACGAGGTCCTCGGTTCAATCCCTGCCGCGTTTCGATCGGAGCGGAATGCAAGAACGCTCGTACACCGGTCTTTGGGTGCCCGTTATAAAGATCCAAAGGCGGCCAATTTTTTTTATTGGGTTTTACGTGCCAAAACCACTTTCTGATTATGAGGCACGCCGTAGTGGGGGACTCCGGAAATTTTGACCACCTGGGGTTCTTTAACGTGTACCTAAATCTAAGTACACGGGTGTTTTCGCATTTCGCCCCCATCGAAATGCGGCCGCCGTGGCCGGGATTCGATCCCGCGACCTCGTGCTCAGCAGCCCAACACCATAACCACTGAGAAACTACGGCGGGTGGCCAAAATTGATCCGAGGCTCTTAATCCCTCTTAGCCCCTCTTGTGCACTGTGAAGTTTCGGGAGATTAAATAAAAAGTGGGTTTTATTTAAAAGCGACAATGATGAATCCGAGTTAATATATCAACATGTGCGGACGACGCACACTGTGATACAGTATACACGCAACGGTGCGTTATCAACGAAATGCTGCTTCTGTCGCTGTATGCGTGTCGGTGTTCACCGATGAGCCAACGACTACAGCGCAGCTCCGGCTTGGTGGCACGGGCAGACGGCGTCTCGCCCAGGCAGCTGGATGCAGACTCGGGCCCGACTGCTCGCACTCCGCCTGCGGGCGCAGAAGTTCGCCGGCAGTGCTCGGGAACAGGAGGCCCCGGTCGAGTGAAGGAGGCTCGGATCCGGAACCCGACGGCCCGCTCCCGGTCCGGTGGCCGATCTTCTCCCTTGCGTCGCTTCCTCGAACTCTCCCCCTCTTCCGCCAGCGCGCCTCGCGTTCGTCGTACCACGCCTTCAACTCAGCTCCTTCGAGTCCCATGCGTTCCGCGAAAGCCAATAACTCTCGCCTGTTAGCCATGGTTTCAAGCTCTTAATGTAACCGCGTGAAAAGAGCCTTTGTCTTGTCGCTCCGGACGCCAATTTGTCTTTTCCTGATTGGCCCCTTGGAACGCCGTGCACTTTCCCGATTAGGTCATTTTCCTTTTACAGCGAAGCTGTTTATGCGAACCCTGTGCCATCGTTGTCAGACTTCGCTAAAACTATCATTATCAGCAATGGCTCAAGCGTCGTCTTCTTCCAGAGCTGGCTCCGTTGCCGGCCGTCATTCCAGCGTAGAATTTCGCTTCTGTCGTCGTAATGGGGAGGCCGCGTTTACGGGGGCATGAGCCATTGCTTAAAAGGGTATGAGCCATTGATTGTCTTACGTGACGGCAGATTTAATTTGGAGCAATTTAATTTTGAAGAATCGCAAGCGCCAATGCCGGATGGATGCTGCTAATCACGGATGGATGGATGGATGGAACTTATTGCAGAAATCGTTGCGCGGTTTATTCGTGGGTCGTTCCCTCTGACAGGGCTCCACTGGCGATCGCGGCTCGCCGGGCCTAGTCGAGGGGGGTCGCCATCAGTTGGCTTCGCAGGCCCAGTTCGGAGAGCCCCAAGACCACGTAGCGAGTGCTGCGACTCGTGGCGCGTCGCCCCGGTGCACTCGTGTGTTATGTGCGCGAGTGTCGCTGTGCCACCGAGCAAACTCGAGACATCAAACGCAAGCGACAACGGCGGACAGCGAGAATGCCGTCACTGACGTCCTTCTCTCCGTCGCAGCCGAACGTGTATGTAACCTCATAAAAAACACAAAGACATCAATCGCCAACCCTCGGCGCGACCAGAAACAGGAGATTAGCGCTCGCTTTCGAGCCAAATAAACAATACTGTCCTACATATCGAGGTTAGGAGCGCTCCGATAGCTTTCCACTTTTTTATAGCTTAAGTTAACCACAGCTTAGTACTCACTCCCGATCGATAAATATTTCTCTGATTTAGCGTGTATCGCGGATAATTCAAGTGAGTTTTTGGACATGTAGGACCCCCCGGGCTGGAGTTCTTCGCCATAAGGTGGCCTCCCCACCTACAGGGTTATCTGACTGAGCTGTCGCGTTTGCTCGCTTGCCATATAGTTACAAGTTCAAATCATCAGTCTTTCTTTCTTTTTGAAACTGGTAAGCTCGAATTCACCTCCAATACACTACATCTCCAGGCTTGGAGTGGCACAGGACACCGGCAAAAATGCTGAGAGCCAGCGGGGCTATACTAATCAAGGTACACCCAAATTAGAAAGGCCCACTAAGCTTCAACAAGACACTCGTTCTCCAGAACAGGAATTGGCCTCCCTGGTGCAGCATTCGGCCACTACCTCCCTGACGACTCCTTCAATCAACCAATGATGTTCAGTCTCCAGCAGCTGCGGAGCACCTTTTCAAGACGGCGGTCAGACCTGTAACGCAGCAGAGGGTGCTAAGAATATCTGGGTCCGGACAGGCCGCCACTGAAAACTGTCCCTGGCAACGTTCAACACTCAAACCCTCTCGAGTGAAGCTAGCTTAGCAGGACTCTTTGATCAATCAGGTAATCAATCAGGTAATCGAGAAATCTGCAGAGTACAATCAGTCTCTCTCTATGGCTTTCATAGACTATGAAAAGGCATTTTATTGTGTTGAAATACCAGGAGTCGTAGAGACATATCCTAATCCAGGAATACAGGAGGTATAAGGGAATATCTTGGGAAATATCTACAAAGATTCCGCAGCTACCTTGGTTTTTCACAAGAAAAGTATAAAGTTACCCATCAAGAAAGGGGCTAGGCAAGGAGTCACAATCTCTCCAATGATATTCACTGCACGCTTGGAAGTAAGTAAGTAAGTTTATTTTTTCGACCATCACGTCATACATGATGATGCAGGGGGACCGAAGTAAAAGCTGTCTTTCAACAGCTTGACAGAGCAACGGCTCCCCTTATTTGGCAGTAGCATACGAAGTCAGAAAAAAGAAGATACACAAAGAGAAGCACTGCCCACGGCGGTCACATTACACTACAGAGCAATATATAAACATGTTACATAAAGGCTGCATCTGGTACATAAGTTAAAAAAAAAAAGAATTGAGTCATACACACATGGCAAAAAAAAAAAAAAATGAAGGCTTTTAGTGGTTTACACAATGCAATAACATGGCAAAGGCACTTTAACAGAAAAAACAGGAATAACACCGAGTAACACCATACTTCTGTAAAGCGATTTGGCTTTAGTTGCATAAAGAAATAACAAGAAAAAGTTTAGGAAAGAAAGTAAGCCAAGAGTGTCCGAAATGTGGCATATTAAAGTGTTATATCCTGTCTCAATAGGTCATTAAGAAGTTGTGGAAGCCAGTGTTCTAACGTTTGTAGCCCATATGTTGTTCGAAATGTTTTAATTTCCCACATATCCTTATTTCTTGTGTTGTAGCTTTGTTCACGCCTTCTCAGGCCTGAAAGAGCTTGAATAAAAGATGTTTTGTTTAAATGTTCTTGTTTAAGTGTTCGGCTGAGGCGATAGTCGTAGATTTTTGTTACTGGAACTATTTTGTGTTCTAAAAATATTTCTCTTGTATGATGCAACCTCGGTAATTTCTTAACAATCCGCATTGCTTTTTTTTTTTGTAATACAAGTAATTTGTTCAGGTTTGCCTGTGTTGTAGTTCCCCAGATAAGGCGAGAATTAAATAAAGAGTAATAAACTAACATCATAACACAAGAGGGTAAGATTTCACGGTTGCGATAGAGCAGACCAATTATTTGTGATAATTTGGAAGTAATGTGGGCCACATGATCGTCCCAGGACATCTGCTGGTTAAACACGACGCTCAGAGTTTTAAACTGGGGTACTATTTCTAGCGGACAAGATCTAAAGTATATTTCCTTTGTTTATTAACTTGTTAACTTGTTTATTCTTGGCCCGAAAAACAACTGCTTTTGTTTTGCTCACATTAATTTGCAATGCATTTTTTTGTGTCCATTTGTCTAGGTGTTTGAGCATGCAGTTTGCTGAATCTATTAGATCATTGGCATTTTCGCCGGATAAGAATACGCTCGTATCATCTGCGTATATGATAAATTTTGCGAGGGGAAATACGTTGACGATGTCATTGATATAAAGATTGAAGAGAAATGGACCGAGTATACCTCCTTGCGGAACACCGCAGCGGACAGGGAGAGTTTGTGAGATGAAGCCATTTACACTTACAGCTTGTCGGCGATATTCCAGATACGATTTGACTATGGATGCTGCGTGCCCGCGATAACCGTATCGTTCAAGCTTCCGGAGAATTCATTCATGATTTATAAGGTCAAACGCTTTTGTAAAATCAATGAAAATACCCAAGACTATACTGTTATGTTCAAATTGTTTTAGTATATATTCCTTCTGTTCTAAGAGTGCGAATTCTGTTGAAAGGTGCTTTCTAAACCCATATTGTGATTTGGTGAGTATATGATGTTTGGATTCAAATTCTGTAAACTGTTTGTGAAGAGCTTTTTCTAATACCTTTGAGAATATTGGAAGTATGGATATTGGGCGGTAATTGCCTAACTGGTTCCTATCTCCCTTCTTGAAAACTACAGAACAGCGCGCAACCTGCATTCCATGAGGAAATACAGCATTTGCAATACAGAGATTAATGATGTGAGTGATGTAGGGCAAAATAATATCCAGAATTGATTTTATGGGCCGTATTTGTAGTCCAAGCTATTAAACTGTATCCAAGCTATTAAACTGGGAAGGCTTAGCAGTGAGTATCAAGGGCGAACATCTCAACAAGCTTCGGTTTGCAGATGGCAATGTCCTGTTCAGCAACAATGGGGTCGAGTTAGAACAAATGATTGAGGACCTTAACAGAGAAAGTGTAGGGGTTAAAGATCAATATGCAGAAGACAAAGATAATGCTCAATAACCTGGCAAGGGAACAAGAGTATAGGATCGCCAGTCAGCATCAAGAGCCTGTGAAGAAAGGAGTACGTTTACCTAGGTCAATTACTCACAGGAGACCCTGATCACGAGAAGAAAATTTACAGAAAAATAAAAATGGGCTGGAGTGCATACGGCAGGCATTGCCAGATCCTTACGACTATCATTGAAAAGAAAGGCGTACAGTCAATGGTGCTAACATGGTTCTACTGGTGCTAACATATGGGGCAGAAACTTGGATATTGACAAAGAAGGTCGAGAACAAATTAAGGACCGCGCAAAGAGCGACGAAACGAAGAATGTTAGGCGTAACTTTAAGATACAGAAAAATAACAGTATGGGTCAGACAGCAAACGGGGATAGCCGATATTTCTAATTGACATGCATTAAGAGAAAGAGAAATGGAGCTGGGCATGCCATGTAATGCGCCGGTTAGATAACAGGTGGACCATTAGGGTTACGGAATGGGTGCCAAGAGAAGAGAAGCGCAGTCGCGGACGGCAGAAGACTAGGTGATGAAATGAGGAAATTCGCAAGCGCTAGTTGGTATCGGTTGGCACAGGACAGTATCGGTTGGCACAGGACAGGGGTAACTGTCCTGTGCCAACCGATACTGTCCTGTGCCAACCGATACCAACCGCCTTCGTCCTGCAGTGGGCATAAAATAGGATGATGATGATGAGGAGGAGGAAGATGCGGTCAATACTAAAGTTGATATGATTGTCAGAAGAAAATGAATTAAAAATAATGTTTGAAGAATTTAAGAGAATCCCCCTGAAACAACTATGAATTCCTCCACGGCTGAGCAAACATCCCTGTGGTAGTTTCCAAGAGAGAAGGCTCATAGAGAAAGAATATTCAGAATGGAAAAGTTTGCACCAAGTTGTCCGAACGTTGATTCTAAAATGTTTTTCTTTAAAGAAGAAAAGCGGCAACAGAATAAAAAAAAAATGATCTATGGTCTCATCTTCTCCACAGATAGGGCACAGAGGGGAGGGCGCCAGACCAGCCCTGTGACGATAAAAGTTCAATACTGGTGTTCGACAATGTAATCGGGTAAAAATTGAGTTTTTCTGGTGTGAAAAGAATTTTTCTGCGAAGAGAATATGAGGTGTCGATATTCTGAAAAATTAGCTATAGCTGGGTTCAAAAAGTCTTGAGCGATTTCATGCCTCCTTAATCTAGCAGTCGTTAGGTAAGCTGATGTAAGAAGCGATGATATTACAGGGCCACTGAGGGCCGCTCTCGCGAGGCTGTCAGCCATTTCGCTCACCTATAATCCCTTACGACCAGGCACCCCAAGTAATTTATTTATTTATCTATGTGGGCAGGCACTAGAAAATGAAGTGTACGTTAAAGGTTACTTTCACTATTTGTTAGCGATGAACATAAGGATAAAGAATCCGTTAATATTACTAGCATCGATAGCAATTAATTTTTATTCATTTATTCACTACAAATACCTAAAGCGCCAGAGTAGGGCATTATCGTCGGGGTGTTTAGTTTGCGTAAGGCTGACACTACAACTAGAAATTCAGCCACAAATACGGATAAGTGGTCCGGAATCCTGATTGCGAATGACCAGTCTAGAGCAGCCGCGAAAATGCCAATGCCAGATTTTCCTCCAGACTGTTAGGCGTCTGTCGGAACGACCGTATTTATAGCTAAACTCAAGAAATGGGCTTGTAATATTAGGAGAGAAAAGTTTTGCGTTGTTTGGGTAGATGTCATCATAGAAGAGCCCAGACAATTCATCGTCAATCTCGCGGCGGCTCGTCTCTTGAGCATCTGTCGATGGTACCGTAATAATATCAACCATAGTGCCGTCTCCCTCTCGTCCAGCATTAAGCTTATCATATTTTGGGTTATCTCTCGTTTTGAGGTCCTTAGCTTTAAGTTTCTTCGTCTGCTTCCAAGTTTCGGTTAGTACTGGTAGAGTTTACCAATTGTATAGTACGCTCTTCAATGTTATCACCGTTAAGCACCTCGGAATGCCTCTCATATGCGCTACATCCATTCTCTGTCTGCAGATTTTTTCTTTTTTTCTTTTTAATCGGGGGTTCATGGGGGTCCCATGCAAGTATTTGACCTAGTTAAACGTACTCATGCAGTGTCTCAACAGTCGGATGAGCCCCCCCACCCTAATTTTGTTGCAATTTATATCCAGCGTTGCCGAACAGGTCGACAATGTAATCTACAAACTGCAGGTGGTTAAGATATTCCCCGCTAATCTTTCGAAGTAATCCTAACCAATTCAGTACCTGGAGTGCTTCTTGCAAGTATGCAGGGAATAGAGACGCTATTGTACCTTCACGCCGAACGCCCTTCCTAGTCTGCACGTTCACGCTATTCGTGAACCAATTGCGTTAGCTGCGGAACCTCTGCAACTACGCCTCAAGATGTTCACGTATGCTTCCTCTACGCCACAACTCGTTTCCTCCATGACCGTTGGAACCAAGTTGGCGCAATCCAGGGGCAATTGGAGATCGGATAATTGGAGAAACCTTCGTCCTGCAGTGGACACAAATATATTATAATGATTAATCGCGTATTCCGCTGAGTTCTCAATCATCCGAGCAATGAGACGAATGTGATCTATCACTCAATATTTTTGTTCGGAAGCCAGCCTACTTGCGGATAAGAGTAGCGCATGCCGATATTTCTAACATCAATATAAGAAGCACATTCTTTTCTCATGCCAACTGTACTACGCCAGAGACTCCAAACTATACCGAACTCAAATAACGTGGAAAAGAAACGCGGGAACGATGCAAACTCGAGCATTCCGTGTGAAACTGCATGGTGAAAGCGCCATATGCTGACTCGCCGCGCTAGCGTAGCACGAAGGGTGGGACAGCGCTCTGAACGGGCCAAACACGAAACGGCCGTTGTGTATTTCGCACGCACACACGATGCATCCCAGTGCGTATAATGGCGGTTAGCGTCCCAATGGCGTCCGAGCGCGTCCGAGCTTTGTGCCGGCTATTAGCACACACAAAACGAGGCAGTTTTGCTCAACCAGATCCTGTCGCACGGAGACGCCAAGGTTGAGCGACAGTCGCGAGCGCGTTTTCTTTTCGCGCCGTGTGAAAAGAAAGCGTCGTGTCCGGAGAATGCAAATTGGAGAATGCGCCCGTGGTGTTTCCCTGCGCACAGAAAAGGCGGCCACACCCCGCTTCTCAGGACCATTGTGACAGCGACTTTGTTTTTCTTTACGTCCGCGGTACCAACAGGCGCCGTGGTGTATTTTTGAGGATAGGGAGGGCGGACGAAGTAGAGGAATTCGGGGTGCGCGTAAGTGGGCGCAAATATTCGTCGCAGTGGCAACCTGCGTGTACTGCGACCCTCTCTTTCTGTCGGCGAAGAAAGGGCTCCCCGCGTACGACGACGCGGCACAGTTGTTCGCTCCCAACAGCGTGCAGCTGATGAATGGCAAGCGCACTGAACGGCGCTTTTGGCCTCGAAAACTCAGAGGGGAGTTCCACGGGGCGCCTCCTTACCCTCGGTTCGCCTTCAACACTCCCTCTTCTGCTTCTTTCACTTTTTCTTTTTCTCACCGCAACACGTCAACTCGGTCTCTGCTGCCAGTGGGCTTCGTAGCAAGAACGATGTGTCCACCGGCGTCTTTCGCACCGCGACTCTCCCCCGAGGCCGGACGCGGCAAGTCCTCCTCTCTGCACTAGCCATGCGTTGTCCAGTGCAGCGGGAAAGCTCAAGCTTTCTTGCAAGACATTACTAACAGAGCAGGAAGCCGGGAAGCACCAATATCCGCAACGCGGTGTGCGCGGCGATAACGTTTGTCCATGTGGCTCCATCCAAATGAACGGTGCTTGTACACAGCTTAGGCGGGTCTCTTAGCCTTTCGTGACAAAGAAGACGTTATACGAGGGACAGTTCGCCCTTCTGTCGGAGTCGCCGCGCGCTACACTGACATTTGTTTTCCGGCGAAGCAGCCGAACGGGTGTTTTTTCTGCATCACCGCTGTGACGCTCGGGGGTGATGGATGGACTCGCGGAAGGATGGCGCGCGCGTTATCAGCGCCCAGCTGTTGAACCCGGGGCGTCCGTGCAGCCCAACGCAGCAGCAGCCATCACCTGCTCCGCAGCACCTCGCGAAAGACCGTTCAGACACGCGCGGCGAAGCGGGCGGAGGAGGAGGAGGACGCGCGCATCCGGCGTCCAGGCGCGGCGGTGGCCGGCGGCCTCTTGAATGGCCGCGGCGCTCGCAACAGCGCGGCCGTCGGCTTCGCAAGTTCAAGGCCTTCGCGGGGCGTCTGCTGCTCCCTCCTCGGCTGCATTCTTGGCCGGCCGGCGAAAGTGCACCGCTTCCTCCCGCCGCCGCAACACGAGAGGAGGCTGCTCCTTGCTCGCCTTTCACCCGCCCTCTCCCGTCTTCCGACGACGCTCGGCAGCGACGGAAGAGTTCCTTCTCCGGGTCTGGCGGCGTAGTGACCAGCCGGGGGCTCTTTCTCCTTCCAGCCAGCTGCCGCTTCTTTTTGACCCTCCGATCCAAGTTCCGAGAAGGGCAGCCCCCCCCCCCCCCCCCTAGATGCCCCTCCCCAACCTGCTGCTGCCCCGCGGTACCCCCTGCTGGCTTCTTCGGGCACGGCAGCGCGGCCATTGAGCCAAGAGTCTCTCCCGCCCGTTCGATCCAGGGCCCAGCAGGGGCTGCTGCCACGGGAGCTCAAGGACACGCGCATACCTTCCTGCCACACCGGCTCAGGTTTACATGTCACGCCAACCACCGAATTCGGGTCCAGTGAGTCGTCGGCGATCTACAGGGTTCAGAATGTGTTCGGCCCGGACGGTAGCTTTCTCGAACGTCAACCGTAGAGCTCATAAAGGGAGGCCCCACGATCTGAGCTTCCCCAAGATTCAAAGGAATACGCGTCAAAGATACCGCTGCTGCCACCCGCACCAGGGATACGACCGGAGATCTGGGACATCAGAAATGTGGTAGTCGCCTGCCTTTTACACTGGATAAATCTTGAGGATGGTAAATTTGTTGCGGGACACATGAAATGGACAGGAGCGCATTTTGACGACGAAACGCGATGGTCTTGTCGTCAGCTCGTCTTTGTCGAGCTGTCCGCGCCCCTTTAACTGCGCATTCTCAAGGAAATCACTCTCAGGAAAACCAGAAGTCGTCTGGACGAACGAACCCGCGCGCGGTGGGTTCAAGGGTCGGAGTCCTCGGCGGTTTTTGTTTTCTCTTACGCTTGTGGACCGCGCCGAACCGGTTCTCTTTGTTCCTGCGGATTGTTAGCATGAACACGTTTAATAACGCTCGCTCGCCATCCTCACTTACGGGGCTGCTGCAGCGCGTTTGCTTTACTGGACGTTAGGAGGGACCAGCCGAGAAAAACCTGTCCCGAGAGAGATTTGTGTTTTCGTCCCGAGAAAGCTGCTGCCCCTCGTATCCGGCGGCGTTGCTTGCTGCCGCCTTGTCCTTTTTCGGTCCGCCACAAATTCCAACAGTGCTGCTGCTTCTGCTGCCTCTGCTGATCGACCAACACGTTCTTCTTGTTCCTTTGCTCATGCAGGCTTTGCTTTCTTCGTTTTTCCGTCCAGACAGGCATTGGTCGGTCCTTTCCCCCGGTTCACGACGGGTCCTAAGAAGAAGAAGAAGAGGACTGTCGGAGGAGAGAAGGAGCGTGCAGCGATCGGGAGAGGGGCAAAGGGGCGCGCACGACCGCTCAACTGCCGCTTCACGCTCGGCATGGCGCGATGCCCCTCCTCCCCGAGGCGGCAGAGCAGTATTCTGCCGCTGCTGCCCGCTTCTTCTTCCAGGGTTGCGGGTGGGGGGGGCCTTTCTTATGGTGGCGGCGACAGGAAGCCGGGGCCAGGTTGTGAGCGAAAAATGTACGCAGCCGCAAAACAGGCGGAGAGAAGAACGGAAAAGCGAATAATAATAATAATAAAAAAGGGAGCAGGCGAGTGGAATTTGCCGCTTTCAACCCAGTTCCCACCGAAAGTGATGCCACACACGCACACTGCCAAGGCCTGGTGCCATTGTGAGTCTGCGTTCGTTGAAGCGACCAAACTCATTGAGCCGTTTCCGATTATTCACTTCTTTAGGATATCAGGTGCCCGAGCTAGTTTTTGGCCTCCGAACACACACCCAACAGGGTGTCACAACTTCATAATAAAGATCATGTCAGCCTGGATTACCTCAAAACTTGCACCGCACAGCCTTCATCGAGGCGAAGGACGGCGAAATTCGCAGTACTGCGGAGTAGTGTATGCGTATCGTTTTGAAGTGCACATCAGCAAGCTGAAACAAGAATCTGCAGACAAGTGTCAGAGATCCTTTCGTCTTCGCCATATGCGAAATGAAGAGCCGTCGCAGGGCATGAAGAAGCACGCGCGAGGGATTCGACCCAGAACTGCGCGCCCAGCAGAAAGTACCTTTCAAGCGGCTTTACCATGCTTTGCGTCGGAGAACGTCGTCTCCGGTGAGACAAAGGAAGCCGAAACGTCGTTCATCACGGCAGGCACGCCTTCGCCAAGCACACCTAACCCTGCACATGAGCAGGGTAGCAACTGCCTTCGCGGCGAGGGGAGATGCCGGGTGAGAGAAATGCTGCGCCGCGATTGGCTGTGCTTCCAGACAGGCAGTTAGACGGCTCTACGAGCAGTACTCCACAGCGTTCGCTGATCGCGCAGCCGCATCGTTGTCGGTGGCCTCAGCAACTATGTGTATTCGCTACCGATGGCAGCGCCGCTTTGCGCCTGACGTCACGATCGGCGGCGTCGCTGTGGGAAGAGCGCGGGCTGCGATTGAACGCACCGGGCGCGACCAGTGCGGCTCAGGTTGTGCTCGGGAAGGCACGACTCTGGTTGTGCGCCGGGCTCTCGCTTCTCTGTGCAAAGTGTAACTTTATTTTTATATTCTTTTGATACAACACCGCTATACACGTTTTGTCAGTTTTGTACGAACTGCAAGGGCCACCCCCCTGTGATGCCTGCTAGTCTGTTTCCCGAGATGGAGCGCAGCAGCGGGGGTCTCGAAGACCAACGAGCGCTGCAGTTAGCGCTCGAGCTCTCTATGCTGGGACTGAACAACGAAAATGACTCTCTGCATCCTAACCTGGAAGCGGACACGAGGAACAAAAAAAGCCAGAACACGACGGAGTGCGTCCCTGTGCCTAGTTCAGAGCACGTCGCTGAGATCGTCGGCCGGCAAGGTGAGCCGTCGCTCTTTGTTGTCTTTGTTCGTGACGCTTCTCCGCTCGCTATATTTGGAGCGATAGAGATGCGAGCGGGCACGCCGCGCCGTCCTCTCGGGGTCCGTGCTCTGCGAGCCCTGGCCAAGAACGCCGCGCTCTACGCGTGCACTGGCAGTTTAAATCCCCTGTCGGCGTGTCCTTTGTTGTTGCGCGCCGCCGGCTCACATCCTGTCCCTTTCGCGCTTCCTTCTCCGGCCGCCGGCCGAGCTGCTATCTTTTCTCTCCGGCTTCTCTGGTCGCGCCGGCCCCTTGTGCGCGCCTTGGGCGCATTTCGGACCGCACAGTTGCCCGAAGCACGCTGACGGGCCTTTGTCTAGTCGGGCTGTGGCGTAGGCTTAGCACGACTCCGCGCGGCTTCGCTCGCGCTGCGGCCTTTGTCCAGCCATGCCGCGCGGTGCAGGCAGCTATTCTGGACGCGCTACTTTTAGAGCACCGCGAGCCGGGGCCCCCATTTTCTGCGGCCTGAACTCCGCTCCACTGCCGGGCACGATCCGCGGGTTCAGGCGGCCAACGGAACTTGGCTGCTTACCGGCGAACTGCTACGCCGCCCGCTAGTTCATACGCATGAATTGTCAGAGCGCAGCCGCCGTGTCAGAATGCGCGCATTCTAGAATTGTTTAGGCGCCAGCGATTTCTGCGCTGTGAAACTCCAAGCAGATGCTGTTTGTATCTGCTCAATATTTTGCAGACACAGGCTAGAGCGGAGACGCCCAACGGTATCTGCGCGCGTTGTGAAATGAATGCGGTTCAAGAAGGCTTGCACACTTAAAATGATCGTTGCAACACTATGCACTGCAGCGATATTGTTTTCTTGTAATGCGCAGAATACGCGCTCAAGGTGCGAGATTCTTTGGTCCTGTCGGTGCTATAGTACCGTAGTATTGCTCCTGCAATACCTTGTGGAGACAGCGTGGACATTAGTGACCGGCCAGCCCGTTTCCGCCCGACAAACATAAGTCTGCAGCGGCGTAATTCGTCAGTGGCTGTACTAAGTGTAGTGGGCGTCATTTAATTATTCGCTGAATAGGAACTGAGGTTTAAATATA
Organism: Dermacentor andersoni; assembly: GCF_023375885.2. Taxonomy (NCBI): domain Eukaryota; kingdom Metazoa; phylum Arthropoda; class Arachnida; order Ixodida; family Ixodidae; genus Dermacentor; species Dermacentor andersoni. The sequence continues at coordinate 11,285,260 of NC_092815.1, forward strand.
CACATATATACACAAGATTGCAATATTTTGGTACCATTTATGCAAGAGCTACCCAGAAAGCTTTCGTATTGTACAATGCCTGGTATTGTTTTATCAAAATGATGGGATCCTGGGATAAGAAATTGCTGTGAGCATGAATTTCCGGGCTGGGGGGGGGGTTGGCCGTGACCACACCAAACGGGTGACGACCGGTTTGCAGAGCTCTGCTTTTGACAGTTGTCCTTTTTTTTTTTTTTTAAGAAGATATTATGTAAAATTGCGCCTTGTGTGGTGTTCGACACCAGGGAGAGGGCTTCAATAGGTGCAGCATCTGTCACAGCGAATGTGATGCAGAGCACTTGGGTAAAATTTGTCTATGGATTCCGAATTGAGTCACTCAATTTTGTTATGTAGAAACTCGATTGAAAATGTGAATGTTGCACAACTGAAAATTTTATTCAGTTATTCAAGGTATGTCTGTTAATTTCTGGAATTGTCTTTTCATTAGATATAGCCTGTGTGAGAGAAATAATTGTCGCCCTATACACGAAATGGAATGACAACAAACTGAATGCTTGCTTTTTCACCCATTAATCACTGCTTGCTAATATTGGATCACTTTACAAGAGTTGCTGAGTAGTATAGAGAACTACTAAGGCACGCCACTGATTTAAGATTTGAATTTCTGCCCTACAGAGGATGTGACTTTTGCTGTAAAATGAAGTGTTTTGTGTGCACGCAGGCTGCAAAATTAAGGCCCTTCGTGCCAAGACCAACACATACATCAAGACACCAGTGCGAGGAGAGGAGCCTGTGTTTGTGGTCACTGGACGGAAAGAGGACGTTGCAGCAGCGAAGCGAGAAATACTGTCAGCAGCTGAGCACTTCAGCCAGATTCGAGCACAGCGAAAGAACCACCTCAACGGCAGCTTGGCCCCAGGCCCCAACTCTAACATTCCAGGTGTGTTCTGGCTACTTTCTATAGTTCCACGTCTCTCGCATTAGGTGACATAAAAAAGGATGGGACTGCACTGTCAGCAGAATACGCTCCTGAAAGGCTGTTCTTTACAGGAAAGAAATATGTAAAGCAAGGTGTCTACATTAGGGTGTAAACTTCCACATGTGTCAGTTCAAATTGTTACAAGTGCTTGTGGGTTGCATAGTGGCAGCACAGTAGCTTGCCATAAACATTATCGTGGTCACATATTTCATCAATGCCGCCTTTCACAATGAGGCCCTTGGGCATGTGGATCAGTACAGGTAATCAAAAAGTATGCAAAGCGAAGTCATAGAAGTGTAATAATTCAATGCAATTTATTCTCTTACATTTATTCTTCCAGAATACATTCTAAAATCTGAATCAACGGCTTGACTAAGCCCAAAGACCCATGTAAACCGGTTGCATACATGAACTTGCATGTCTAAGAAAAAGCATCGGATGCTTTAAAACGAATAAGTACAAAGATAATTAGTGAATAATGTTTAACGCTCACATAGGGTGTTGCACTTGTATACCTGAAACTGTTACTGCTCTACAAAGCATAGCATTTCATCTTATACCATAGCATTAGTGTTATTGGTAGAATGCAGTGTGCGTCAAGTGAGACTATTCACCTCTTGTCTGATGTGCTGTGTTGCAGGCCAGACAACGTTGCAGGTACGAGTGCCGTACCGAGTAGTAGGGCTAGTAGTCGGACCCAAAGGAGCCACCATCAAGCGTATCCAGCAGCAGACCAACACGTACATCGTCACCCCTAGCAGAGACAAGGAGCCCGTGTTTGAGGTGACGGGCCTGCCGGAAAGCGTGGAAGCAGCCAAGCGAGAGATCGAGGCGCACATAGCCATGCGCACAGGCGGTGGGCTTGGCGAAGAGGAGCCCTCGGAATTTTCGGAGGTGTTTGGCTTCCCGCCCAAGCTGTACGGCTTCGCATACGAGTCGGACGAGGGCCTTGGAGACTCTCCGACTTTCGACCCCGCGGGGCTACCCTGGGACGGTCGGGTAGCGCCACGCAGTGGCGGTGTGGACAGCGTGGCTAGCTCACCGACCGACTCCCTGGGCTCGGGCCCCAAGCGGGGCAAGCGCGACTGCGTGGTGTGCTTTGAGAGCGAGGTGGTGGCGGCACTGGTGCCCTGCGGCCACAACATGTTCTGCATGGAATGCGCCAACCGGGTGTGCGGCAAGCTCGAGCCCCTGTGCCCCGTGTGCAACCAGCCGTGCGCGCATGCGATGCGCATCTACTCCTAGGCATCCTCTTTCCCACTGTGAACATACTCATCTTTTTTGTTTCGTGTCCCCTCCCCCCCTCGTGTCCTCACCCATCGTGTACTATAGTTTTGCGCGGTTCGCGTAGTCTTCCAGTTGCTCACGACCCAGCAGCTGCCAGCTCGTCCCGGCAGGCAATAAGGCCCCCGTATGCAACGTCCTGTTGGCGGCGCCCCTTCAGTTGTTCACTTGTGTTGCCCAGAGAGCTGTTTGCTTCCCGCCGGAATCCCCGATATATTTTATTATTCAAATTTTAAATGTCCCCCAGATGGAGATATGTATTTTTGGTGTTATGAAGCGTCTTGTGTGCGCGTACTTACGGGGAGCCCACTCCCTCATGGTGGCCCCCAGAGAGATATGTACACTACTCTATTTTGAGCTACGTGCCGCGCGGCCGAGCCCGCCACTCAGGCTGGTTCGCATCGCGCGGCTACCCTAGCAATACCTGTGCGTAGGCTCATACTTATTACTACTACTGAGGAGAGTATCCATATACACAATGGCTATATCCGACCTTTTGAGATTCAATCGGTTCGTATTTTATTACTCTCTCCACGCGAGAATATCTTGTTTATGCACAAACATTGCCAAGTGGTTTTATAGAGATCGCCCTCATTTTATTTGTTCCGAGATGATATTACTTGTTAATAAATATGTACGAATGGAAAGCTGTGTGGCTGTCTTCCTGCGCTGCCGGATCGACTTCCTGCGGTGTTTTCATGGGCATTTGGGTCCGTGGGAAACCATTACCTATGCAGTTGCTTGTTTTCGCTAATGCCCACTGCCAATGCCTAAGCGCACTATTCGTTATCGGGCATTGAACGATTTTCGTGCCGTGATGTGTCGGGGCGAAGTGCCGCTGCGACAACGTGCAATTGGTCAATCTCGTTAGCGCTTTCGGAGCGCACTTTATGGATTCAGCTGCACCTCGGTGGTTTGACCGTCGTGCCGATGTGACGGTACAACCAGCTGACCAGTTCTGGGGCTGTTCCTCTCCCCTCCACATCGTGCGCCGCCCTTTAAACAGAGGAAGGGGTCAAGAGCCGGTGCGGGGACCTTGGGGCCCGGTTCAAGGGCCGCGGCGGGCGGGAACCAGTTGCAGCCCACTGGGGCAGCGGAGTTTGGGCGCAGCCGGGCGGCCTTGGCTGCGGGCGATCACCTCTCGCCACGAGGGCCTTCCTACCGGACTCTCCCTCTCCGCCGTGCTTGCTTCGCCAGCACGGGCCGTCGCCTGCGCGCGGCTTCCCCTCCTCGCGAAAGTGACGTTTCGGCGGAGGGGCGCGCACGCACTCGCCGCAGGTAGCCGTCGGCGCCCGTTCTGCCCTTGCGCCGCGTTCACCCTTTCCGGTCATGCTTCCAACTCGCCCTGCGTTGCACACTTCAGCGTAAGCGAGCTCGCGGAACGGTTTCAATATTAGTTGTCCGTCCCGAGCTATTGGAGGCGGCGTTGTTGATTGCCGCTGTTTACCTCGCATGTTCGCCAACTGCTAATGTATGTTACCGCCTGCGTGCGCGCACGTAAGGAGCATCGGGCTGCGGCACGCCAACGTTTCCTCCCGTTCGCTTCCGGAACTATTGACGGCAACCATTTTGCGATTACGTGCCCTGGCGTTTCGGCTGCTTGCTAGGGACTTCGGTTCCAGGTAGGTCAGCGGCTATGGCGTCCTGCTGCTGAGCACGACGTCGCGAGTACGATTCTCGGTCGCGTTCACATGACGGTGGAATGCGTAAGCCACCACTCCGACACCTCTCGGCCTCAGTTGTCAAGGTGCCAGTGCGACGCAAACTTCAGTGCAACTCGGCCACATTTTGGTACTCTTCGAGTCCCGTTGACGCCCATGTGCGCCTTAGCGCATTGGGTTGCTGCTCCACCATTACCGCCATCGATGGCAGGTGCCAGTTATGAGCAGCGCACCTGGCACCACAACGGAACGATACCAGTGCCTCCCCTAATAGTGTAAGATACTTTCTACTGAGTGCATTTGACACAAGAATATATTAAAACGACGGAACGTTGGGTCTCGCCATTGCTTTATTCAGAAAGCCGAGCATTTACGCTCGTGTGGCTTACTGTAAAAAAAAAAAAAGAAAAAAATTGTGTTCCGACTTTGTCGCTTCTAGATGTACGATCATTTTACTGGCAAAGTTCGATCGTTGTTCTAACTACCCTAAAAAACTGGTTTAGCGCCCTGTCGAGTCGTCACTGCTGCGCAGATTTTTAAAAACAAAAATTTGACACTGACTGCGACGGCAAGGTTTAGCCCTGCGCTTGAACTTCTCGGAAGTTGACCCAACTACACGGGGCTCCCGGTGTGTCTACCAATCGTGAAAACCGATCATTCTTGGGGATTTTGAATACTCTAAAAATACTCGGGGAAAACAGGGAGAATTTGTGCTTCTACCAGGGAAAAATTAGCTGTAATTTTATTCAAACGGAACGAAAGTCGCGGTAATGCTGGTTCGTGTAACAGAGAGGGATCGTAACCAGTCGTCTTTCGACGCCGTGTCGTCGGCTGGAGGAGTTGCCAGTGCACAGTCAACGATCGACTTTCTGGACGCCTGATAATGTGGACGGCTTCGTGGCACTACCATGTGCCCCATAGGGTCAATGTATAAGAACGCCTGAAATTTCGGACACAAGAACCCTTCGCCGTCCGATTTTCCGGAGCTTTTGCCGTGACCGCAGGTCCGAAACGGCATTAATCAGTCGCCACTGCCGCCGTTTTTATTACGTCACCGCCGCACGCAGATCCGCTGGCAGCCGTAACCACCACCGCGGTAAACGCTACGCCTAGCTGATTCAACGTTCGCTATTAAGCGTCTTGCCGTTCGGCAACATGCTTTTCATTTAAAGAATTCGCCGCTGTAAGCAATGGCTCCGTCTTATGTGGTTCTCGCGAATGGTTTCAAAGCTCGGAGAGCACGGCGCGTTGCATAATGCCGGTTCCTGAAAGCTAGCTTCGCCTCAATACAGAAATGTTACGCGGTGAAGCGTAAGCGTGGGAATTGGCAATTGCCACGGGACAGTATCTATTCCTTAATTATACACGCAACCATCCGCCATCTCCTGTCATAGTACGAGCACCGGTATGCCTAATAAGTGTACTGGTAGGCCTTTTCGGATCTGCCTGTGGAAATTTGAGCCTTTAACGGCAGTATAAGACGTGCATTAATTTTTTTCGAACTTCCCAATTTTTCGGACGTTTTCGCGGTCCTTAAAGGAAGTTCGAAATATCGGGTGATGACTGTACAACTGACCAAGAGGATGCTTCAAATGTTCCGTGGGGGCGAACGCGCGGTGGAAGGAGGACGGGTAGAGAAAGGACCTACACATTGAGGAATGAACGGGACAGGAAGCGTGCCGCCGCTTCTTTGAAGGAGCTTGAGCTCAAAAAACAGTGTTGGCTGACACCTAGATGCAGGTGTCCCTCATACAAACCAAAATAAACTTTTTAAAGCAGTAAAACGCAGCACTGAAGCGTTGTGCATAGGCTGAGAGCGTGTCAGGACAGTTGAGGTTGACGCACCGGCTGTGTAGAGAGAATCTCACTTGTGACAAAGTTCATGTCCCCTACAGTCACGGCGTTCATATTTGTAGATGCGAGCTATTTTTGCCATTTCTGTGCAGTGGTAGCAAGGAACAGAGCACAAACATTAAGAGGAAGCTTTAGCTCAGTTGCTCCTATCTAAATACATGTAAAAGGAGAATTCGTTTTTTTTCCGGCTACTAATGCACCAAATTTGACGGTTTGTTGCATTTAAAAGAAAAACTAAAGATCTAGTGACTGTCGGCGTTGAATTATTGATCTAGGTCGTCAGTATTTTGCTAAAAATAGGCAAACACTAAAAATTTTTAGAAAACGAAACTATCAAGTTTACAACTCTAGCTCAGGAGTGAAAAATGATATCACAATTCTGTGAAGTGCATCTAATAGCACATTTAAAGCGGACAAAATTGATATGTCACACATGAATCTCAAGAAATTGAGTAATATGAAAATACAGCTTTTGCAGACCCCTTGTACACAACGTAACAAATTCACGTAAGCTATAGATTGACATATAGAATTCGTCCGCTTTGAATGGTCTAATGGATGCCGTTTACAGAACCTCGATATCTGTTCTTCATGCAGAGCTATTTATTTGTAAACTTTGTTCTTCTACATTTTTCAAACTTTCGAATTTTTGAAAATTTTTCTAAAAGCATTCAGGCCCTAAATCGAAATTTAGCTTCCAACAGTCACTAGAATTTAACTTTCTCTCTCAAATGCACGAAATTTCATTAAAATCGGTCACCGAGTTATCTCAGAAAATAGTTTTTTCGTTTACATGTATTTGAATAGGCCGCGTCGGAGCTGGGCCCGAGCTAAAGCTTCCTCTTAAGCTTAGGACAAATTGAACATTCTGATAACCGAAATTACTTCCATTTTGCTTCTGAGTGATAGGCATCGTTACAGAGTACTGCTTTGGTGAAGGCACTGCCATGTTTTGCGTGACGCTTGACGTGGGCCATGTCGGTAGCAACCTTGAAATATTTTTTTTTTCTTGAAATGCTTGAGGCCGATTAATAATTGGGCATGTAATTCGAGCGGGGGACATTTAATCCTTTTTATGAAGAAACGTAGCATGACTAACTTTATAATATTAAAATATTTAGTTCCTCTGTATATACAATGACTCATCATAAAATGCCCAAACAGTCATTCTACCACTTTGATTTGCTTTCAGCGGAGTCTCAAGCACCATCTATGTTTCACACATGTATCGACAGTCGATCATAATTCGTGACTGAAGGGAATAATCGAGAACATTTGTTTCTGTATGCATTTCCTTGATTTACAATGTGTTTTATCATTTTATTTAAAACATATTTTATTCGTTGTGCATTTTACTAACCCCTCCCTTCTGATTTCTTTTTGAATAAAATAAATGCTACTCCTTACTATTAAACTGGATTAAGTGGTTTTATTTAGCATGCTTACTTAGAGAGTGACAGCATCGGGCGACATGGTGTCAGCCTGCCTTGACGTAAAACAAAGTTCTGTGTCACTCAGGGAATTTTGCAGAGGCACTCAGGGAAAAACTGGAAGACTCTGGGATATTGGAAATGCGAACTTGGTAGACACTCCGGCTAACGCGGACGCGATAGACACGGTTGCGCCAAGATAAATTATGGGGTTTTACGTGCCAAAACCACTTTCTGATTATGAGGCACGCCGTAGTGGGGGACTCCGGAAATTTCGACCACCTGGGGTTCTTTAACGTGCACCTAAATTTAAGTACACGGGTGTTTTCGCATTTCGCCCCCATCGAAATGCGGCCGCCGTGGCCGGGATACACGGTATCCTTAAAATGTCACGCCGCGCAGGCCCTGTAATGACATCGTACAAGCTCCACTAATCTGCCCGAAAAGTTGCATCACTTTCAGGTTCAAGTTCTGATATCGTTGTGCGCTATTAATGTTCGATAGTCTGAGAAGATTTAAGATAAAAGGCATGCGTTGCGAGTGTTACGTTTCATTCTCAAAATCCTGAGGAATAATTTAGTCAAGAATGTAAGGCTTGGTTTGAGCAAATTTAGTGATAGTGTAGTGTAGCAATATAAACTGCACTTTCATTAGTGCATGCCATGTAGCGTACCTAGATATATGCGGAGCCTGACGACGACGGCGAAAATTCGCTTGGAGTGCTCACATAATTGTTATCGCAATAATAAATATTTGCGCGTACAAACATAAGGCGCTGCTGGCAAAGGTGCATCCAGACGCAATGGATTCAAGAGGTTTGTTTACGGCTCGTGAAAGATGGACTCCGGCCTTCGCCAATCACGGCGTTCAGGCCGCCGCGCCGTTTGTGTTGGAAAAGACGGACCAAGTGTGCGTAAAAGTGGCGTAATAAATTATTCACAACGGAATCGAACCGGCTATTCATGCAGGCATTAGTTCTCGTGACAGCGAGAAAGGTGCGCTTCGGCGGTGGCTCGTGATTCATCGTGCGTGAACTTGAGTTCGCATCGGTTGAAGCCCTAAATAGCACCGGCACTGGACCCCGGAACCATGGCTCCAGCACAGTGCGGCCACTGCAGAAGCCTTGCTTTCCCCGACTGCTTCTGCGAGCAGGGGCAAGGAAAGAAAGAAATAATAAAAGAAATATTTTTGTAAATGTCGGGTTCCATTGGAAAACAACAAGAAGAAAGTAAAATAATACATAAAAGCTTCCGCGGAGCTTTCAAAAAGAAAGGAGGAGGAGCTGCAAGCAGCCTTCAAGATGCTTCCGTCGCGTTGGCTCGTGCTGAACGCGTAGTACATTATACATATTAGAGCGGGAACAACAGCTGTGAAAAATAAGCAGCGACGAGAACAGAAGAAAAAAAAAGAAAGAGAAAGTCACTCCATGTGAACGCTGTTGGTCAACACCAGCATCGGAAACGCACAAAAACCGGGCAAGAGTAGATCAGTGTTGTTGCATCATGAGTGTCAGGTTGCTGGGCTGCTAACGAAACGTCAGAACAGCCATCTGATTATAGAGACATGCGCGTATGGAAGCCGATGGCGCCAAACTGGCAGCGAAGAACTAATCAACTCGCCGTGACTTCGCGTGTTTACGAAAAAAAAAAATCCGTTACGGACCAAAGCCGCGCATTCCGGATCAATGAAGGGAAATAAGCAATAAACGCTACAAATGCTCAAAACCGCCTTACGTTATAAAGGCAGGAATAAAATAGTACTGGTTCGATACCACCCTACCTGGAATAAAAATACGTACAAGAAGGACAGGTTGGACTTTGGGAGTAAGAATCCCTTGAGCTAACACTGTTCTTTTTTATGCGAAAGCGTCAAATGGTCCATTGCGTCTGTAGCAGCGAAACGGCGCCTAAATTCCCTCTGGCTGCGTTGTCAAGAGCGCGCTCGTGACGCTGGCTCGGGCCTCGACGCAGCAGAGCGGCCGAGGCGGGACACCTGCCGCCGCGCTAGCGCACCAGGTCTTGCGTGAGGGGAGAGGGCGTCGACGCCACGTCAACAGTGCGCCTCGACGGAGCAAATAAGGCGTCGCGTCGATGCCCCTTGGTGGCCGCTGCTGCTTCCTCGGTCTCTCGTCGCGCAGGACGTCGGTGGCATCCGGCGTTCTTGATTTCTCGGGAATATCGTCCTCAATAACGAGCTAAAGCGTCCTCTTAATGCTTTCGCATTCACAACTCATAAGACTTGCTTAGGACTTGCTCGGATCCCCCCCCCCCCCTTCCTTGAGTGGTAATCTCATTCGGAACACGGAAGGGAAGCGTGGTTTCGACCAAGCATGGCACTCATCTGCGCCGTCTGCTGCGTTTCGTGCCTGGCGTGGCAGCTGTCCTTTCCGAGTCTGCTCACAGCAAGAACCGCCCAGGGAGTAGTTCGAGCCCAGCTGGTGGCACTATATCAGCACACGGCTATAACTTCCAGCACTGCTTCAAGGACGCATGCCTAGTTATCACGTTTGCCAAGCTTTCTTCAAAGATGAACTTGTGATTCGATTTATGGTGCCGTTCAAGTCGCTTTATTTGGACGCCTGCGAAAGCGTGTTTGCCAAAAATATCCACGATATCTTTCCTCTCTCACCTTTTCTTTTTTTACATGCTTATGTAAATACACAGATAACTAAGTACACGCTCTCCTTACAACTAAATTTAGTAACAAAGCGACATCGCACGGCAGAAGGCTTGCACTCGTCGTGCGCAGAGGCGCAGTTTAGTCGCAGAAACTCGAAGACCGATACATGCGGCAGCGAGTGTTTCCGTAAGCGACACAATCTGATGTACTTCGAAAAGGCAGATGTGGCGGGTCGAGGCAGGTGCTATTTTCGTAGTCGCTTCGTGAGTCGTGCAAGGATGCGCACAAGCTGCAAGCGATGTCGACACAGCAACGGCAGAGACACTTGAATTTCGTTTTCTTGACGAATCTAACTTCAACCGCAGACTATTAAGTAGTGCGAACGGAGCAAGCGAGCTGAAACGGCTCACCCGAAAAATGGAGAGGGAATGGCTGGTATACCGCTTCGTGCATTTCTTCGCTAGCACCGACGAAGGTAATGCCAAGTGAACAAACCGTGGCTCCAGAATACCTGTCCCTCTCATTTCCGTGTGAGGAAATCCTCTTCCTGGTGTATTGGAATAGAAACGAAAGCCATCATGCTTCCAGATAATGCGTGCGTCATCTCTTTAAACAGGTCAGAACAAAAATCCTCAAAATCCATAAAACGTCCACAGATGTTTTACTGAAGATGCTTAAACAACCAGTGATTCTGGCCTTACAATTTTCGTCAACTATTTTAATGTGCACTGGGTGTTTCAGCGAACGCTTTCAAACATTTCTAAAGCTTGCATGTGGCAGGTAGCACAATTCTAGCTCATGAGCTGGTCTACTCGAAGAGGCGGACATTACGTGCACAAGAAATTGAAATGCGTAATCGACTAATTGACAAAAGTTCGCTAATTAAATTTTCACTAGTTACCTTATGGTTCATATTGCAAGTTACAAATTCTAACCGTGGAGTTCGCAAGGCGCATCCACCTGGAACGACTTCTCAGGATGACCAGTTTCGAGATATTCCTGAACTTTGCGGAGAAACGCAGTGGCGTTCTAGTTACTTTTGCGCTTCAATGCATAAAACTGGCGCTTCATTAAAGAAGTAACTGGAACGCCACGGCATTTCTCCGCAATGTTCGGGAATTCATATCTCGAAACTGGTGTCACCCTGATAATTCGATTAAAGTGAATCCGCCTTGCGATGTGAGCTTATTAGAGGTTGGATTGCGCAACATTTTGATGAGACACACAGAAGAGAAACGCACACCACAGAGCGCTCCACAAGCGCTGTGCGGTGTGTGTTTCTCTTCTGTGTGTCTCGTCAAAATGTTGCGCAATCCAGCCTCTGACATGCTATACCGACACGCCCAGTCGTGAACCTTGGCGATGCGAGCATTGCCTTTCTTCCTTTTTTGCTGATCCTAGATTCAAATGACAAGATTCATAGTTAAAAATGAAATTATGGGGTTTTATGTACCAAAAGCACGATCTGATTATGAGGCACGCCGTATAGTGGGGGACTCCGGAATAATTTGTACCACCTGTGGTTCGTTATCGTGCACCTAAATCTAAGTACACGGTCGTTCTCGCATTTCGCCCCCATCGAAATGCGCCCGCCGTGGCCGGGATTCGAACCCGCGACCTCGTACTTATTGCAGCCCGACACCATAGCCACCAAGTATCCACGGCGGGTTCAAAGAGATTCGTCCTTTCTTAGACGCGATGCTTTGCAAGCAGGACCAACTGATAACCTGTGCACCGCTTTCGCAATCGAAAAGTGTACCGGCCTCGTTTGATCGGTCGCAGCGGAACTGAAGGAGGTGCCAAAGCCAATGGCCGAATGACCGGCTTCGTCGTCTGGTCTTAGCAAACGACGCCGAACGAGAACGTGCGTCGGGGTAAGTGCATCCGAGCCTTCCACGCCACAGCTTGGGACAAGAAGCGGCTCTGTCGAGGGTTAGTCGTTGGACATTAATCGGGACTTTTATACCGTGCAAGAGTGCAACGAGAAAGGTGAGCACGGTAGCATCGTTTTCTGATCATTCTCGTGTCGCGCTTTATTCGGACATAACGATGTCAGAACGAACACAATACACGCACAAAAACAAGCCAGAATTGGTCTCGATGTTTATATCTTCATCTCTTGCCGGTGAACGAAACGTGGGCAGCCTGCGAAGAAACCTCAAGACCACACGCGATGGAACCCAATCAACGGTGGCGCTGGTCGCGCTTCACTTGAATAAAAAATGGCGGCGCGCTCGCGCGCCGTGCAGCATTAAAATTCCAAGGCACCGTGCATATGCACTACAGCTGTGCGCATCGGCGAGTGCCACGCCTCTGTTTACGCCGACTCGAGCGAGGCGAGAAAGAAATAGGGAGAACGAACGAGCGCCGCGATGCGGCGAGGAGTTCGTGCCTTAAGAATCTGCCTCGCGCGTTTCTGCCATTGGTTGGATCCGTCGACGCGCGCCGGTTTCTGCCCCGGCACGGCGCCGGCGGGACTGCGTTCGCAGCAAAATGAGGAACGCCTGCTTTCGCTCGGTCGCCGCACCTTCGGACCGCGAGGCGCGCTTTTCGGAGGCTGCGTTCGTTCCGTACGACATTTCTCAATCTATCGAAGAACGCCGGTTTATATTTTGGTGGCGAGTCGATTGCTGGTAAAGAGGCAGCGCATTGTTTTATTTACGTTTGTAACATCGTACATGGTTTGTCTTTGTTCCGCGGTTTAACGTCTCAATGACCGACGTACGTAAGAAAACCGCACTCCATGCTATTGCGAGTGCTCGTCTACAATGAACGCTGAATAAACAACAATGAAATGATCGAATTCGCTTCGGTACAGCACGCATCCGCCATACTTGTTCCTATCGTTGCATGAAAGCATGTTGGATCACATCAGCGGTAAATGAGAAGAATTGCCTTTGCTTAATGGTACATAAAAAACAGTGTTTATTTTTATTTGTTTTTACTATTAATTTTTATTTATTTATTTATTTATTTGTTTATTTGTTTGTTTGTTCATTTTTGCCGGAACTGCGCTTACAGCACACTGTACTGCGGATACATGGCTGGCCAAAGCCTCCTGTGTGTGTCGCTGCCGGTTAGGGTGGATGGATGGATGCTATGAGCGTCCCATTTGAAATTGAATGATGGGTTGCGCCCCCAAGCTCTTGTTCTTATTTTGCTTATGTCCTAACTATATTTCTCGAAAAAAAAGCACACAAACACGCGCGCACACACGGACACGCACACACAAAGTATTACCAGCATAAAGCTTACCGAACCACTACTGGGAAACTTGTTTTCGTGCCCCTCCGTTGTTTGTGGTCCCCCTACCTTTCTGCCAGCAAACCTCTAATCGCCTCTTACTAATCTCTATTGCGGACATGTTTACTTTCCCCCTGCTATGCCTGAATCCAAGGGATTCAAGGAGACCAGAGGAGCCTAAATCGACCGCTGGGCAGATATCTTCACATTCTAATAAAACATGCTCCACCGTTTCCCTAGCTTTACCGCACCAAGCAGATGCTCCTTCATTTTTGTTGTATCTAGCTTTATAAGTGCATGTTCTAAGGCATCCTGCTCTCGCTTCGAAAAGTAATGAGCTTCCCTTTTAGTTATCATAAATTGTTTCTTTCCTGATTTAGTTTTTTTTCCTCTTAAGAAGTTACTCATAGCAGGCTTCTTTTCCATTGCCGCAACCCATCAGATTATCTCAGCCTCTCTGACTTTATACTTGACGCTCTTTGTTGTCATGTTGCTCAACATACTGGCCGCATACTAGCTGGTAAGCTTCCTACTTCTTTTCCTTCGCTGTGAATCGATGTTTTTCCTCTACAAATATCTGAACACTCTACCGGCCCATTTAATTTCTTCCATATTCTTCAGTAGTTCTTCGAAATCAATTTTACTATAAACTTGTCCAGCACATATCACCCTGCACGGCTTCATTTGTAGTCTTCCCGCGAGCGCCCAATGAGAGGCGTGCCACTGACCTCTGGTTGCCATCGCGTCGTGATTGTACCCCTGACTTAATCAAGCACATAACCGCACTTCCATATGTAAGTCCTGGAACCATTATACCTTTTCACATACCCCGAAACACCTGTATCCGCATCTTGTATTGTATCTATTGTATTCGCATAGCGCTCCGTCTTTCATTACGGCCGCCTTTCTCTTCCCCTTTGGTGTTATTATTCTTTCCTGTGTTTCCGTATATCTATTGACTTCGTTTATCCATATGCCAAGGTATTCGTATTGTGAGACCGCGATGCGATGCTTGTATATCAGAGCAGCCGCTCGAGACACAGCCGAAGCACCACCACACGAGCCAAAAGATGAGTCGTATATACAAATGACGACGCGATGTGCACAAATAGCGCGCACACTAAGTCCTAGAAAGCTACGCAGTTATTTAAGTGTGATTGGTGGCGGACATTGCAGCGATCTTCTCGGGATCAGGCTGAATGCAATGTTTACTGACGACGTCCAACACTTTAATGCTTCGGGTTGCAAATCGAATTTTTTTAGTATTCACCGGTTTTTGCTAGACACGTGATAACTTCGCCTAGACGTTGTAGGTACTGAGAGACAGCCGACGAAAGGATGGCAATGTCGTCCAAGTAACAAAGCACAGGTCTTCCACTTTAAGCCACGGAGTGGCTTAAAAAGAACAGCGACATTGGAGGTGTTAAAATGATTTCAAATAGAGTTTTTAGAAGAAACCAATTTATAATTTGGGAAATTTAAATATTTTTGTGCCACGGAGATAATAGCAAACATTATTGTGACTGGAACCCAAGTAGAAGGCCCCGTAGAAGGGAATGTAAAGGACTACCTAGGTGGCCGGAACGTATAACTTTAAATATATTTTTCTCCTCCTTGACCTCCGGCTTCGTTCAGATTTATTTATCTTTTTTTTTCCTCGCTGTCCGCTCACTAACGTTCTTATGAACTGCAACGGTTGCTTCGCGAGGTAGCTGCTCCTTTTATCGTCCTCACCTGTCCGTCACGCACACGGCTTCTCAGTTGGTTGGATCATCAGTTTTCAGAGCGATAAGCACAAGGTCTGAAGCCGGCCGAGTCCCCCCTTTCGCTTGATAATTGACTTATTTATCGCCACACTTATCAGGACCATGACGGCGTGACGATTACCATTTCACGTTACGCCGTTAGCGATGCAAGCTGTTGCGACCCACGAGCGTTGTCCGTTTCGACGGAACCGCTCGCTGGCACACACACTTGGTGCTCGCTGAAAGACACGTTTTCTGTCGCAAGTTAGAACACACACAAAAGGAGGACACACAGACGACGGCGTAATGTGTACGTAATGCGGCATTTCACCAGTGGCAAGCATGCTCACTCCTAACCACGCTTTACTTGAAAGCTGTGAACTACTTACAGAAGAACGCGAAAAGAAAGAGCTTTGGATATGTTAGTGCTACACTGCAGTTAACGGCGCGTTCGGTTTTCAAAACACGTGTTCTTGTTCTAGTTATTTATTGTGTTGGGCGTTTGACACATGTATTTCAACGTTAAACATGTAAACATCGAGTCTATCAACCCTGAATGAACAAAAAAAATTATGAGGTTTTACGTGCCAAAACCACGATCTGTTTGTAAAACACGCCATGGTGGGAGACTCAGGAAATTTGGACCACCCGGGGGTTCTTTAACGTGCACCTAAATATAAGTACGCGGGTGTTTTCGCCTCCATCGAAATGCGGCCGCCGTGGCCGGGATTCGATTTCGCGACCTCGTGCTCAGCAGCCGAACACCATAGCCACTAAGCAACCACGGCAGGTTGAATGAACCAACAGGTGTGCTATAACGTACACTTACGTATAGGAGCTTTATAGTTTCGTACTATAAGAGATCTGTTCGACAATGCTTCAGGAAGCGTAGACTGCTAAGAAGAAATCAAGAATGCCCGGTTCTTATTTGGCTAGAAACAGAATCAACAGTGGAACACGCGAGTCAGGGATAAGAATCTCAGCCTTGCCCAACTCCGTCCCCTTCGAGCTGTTCTACTGTGCGCAGCGACAAGCGCCAGCTGTCGCGCGGTGTGTGTGTGTGTGTGTGTGTGTGTGTGTGTGTGTGTGTGTGTGTGTGTGTGTGTGTGTGTGTGTGTGTGTGTGTGTGTGTGTGTGTGTTGGGGGGGGAGGGGGGAAACTCCCGAGCCCCCTCCGGAGTTCTCCGGGGCGAGGGGGGGGGCTGAGCTTTCCCGGGAGATTCCGACGCCCCCTCCCCCGCCCCCCCACACACATCTAAAGTGCCATTACCAGAGCTTTGTCACCCACATTATCTGAGGTTTCTTTTGACTTTTATTAACCTTTTCACTTGAAATTTTACTGGGGCTAATAGCTTACTGCATCACTGTTGGCGCGGACGTCCACGGCTTTTAGTTCATACTTTCGCTTTACTGCTGCAAATCCTGACAATAGGAGGACAAACGCATTAGAAGCACCAGTGGCGGCTGCCTCATCCATATTTTCTCACTTCAACATTATTTTAAATTTCCACTGTAAACACAATGCACACACACACACACACACACACACACACGCAACCTATTTAAATATACATACAGGACAGGACAAAGTTATGTTTTTGAAAGAGATGGAGGTAGCCAATTAAGATTATGTTTCTAAAGGTATGGATACCCTATGCCTAGAGAATGAATATGTTGCTGTATGTTCACCACGCTTCAAGTTGCTTTGCTTGCTTTTTTTACCTTGAAAAACAACCTATAAACTTCAATGACCTCTTCGGCAGAGACATTTATCAATGGCGAGTGAAATGCACGTGAATGTTGTGTGTCTCAGTATTGCTTCTCTTTCCAGTAAGCAATGCCAACGACTCATAAAAAAGGCTATTCTAATAATTTAGAACATTTATAAGGAATGGAAACATCGTCAGTTGCATGTAAAGGTCAAATATATACACGGTGTCTAAATTAATTATCATGAACCAAGATTAAAAGAAAGAGCGATGCGTTACTTGAAGAGAACCTAGTGCATCCCGTTTATATACAGTAGAGTAACTGTCAGCAATTGTTTCGTTACTGACGTTTAATTAGGTAATCGTAATTATTTACCTAACTTGTGACGTACTATCCTGATTATCAAAGTGTCAATGAGGAATTTGAAGGCACAGCCCAGGCACATCTAGCTGCGGTATATTCAGCGACGTACTAATTGCATAGTAATTTTTTCCGACTGATAAGTAAACCCCGCGAAATATGGAGAATACCACGTGACTGTGCTCCCACCCGGAACATAAAGCAGTGCCCTCAAACAGGCTCGCTCTGAGTTATCCAGAACGAAATAAAGGAAATAAAGAAAAACATCGTGATACAGCTAGTGTCTTAGCTGCCGCGTCCCGGCCGAGGTAACACGTCGCGTTTGGTGTTAGTTGGAAACAAGCTCTGATAGCTGTTGTCTTAGGGCAGGTAAAGTGCACGTGTGTGTGTGTGTGTGTGTGTGTGTGTGTGTGTGTGTGTGTGTGTTTTACGACAAAACCTATCACCACAAAAGCAAACTGACAACGCCAGTGCAAAGATGTAAAGGTGCGTTTTGTTTCGTGCCAGTCGCCATGTCTTTCTCTAATGAGCAGACGGTAAACATGGTCCTTGCAGCCCCAGACAACACCTGCAAATTAATTAATTTAATTATGGGTTTTTACGTGCCAAAACCACATTCTGATTATGAGGCACGCCGTAGTGGAGGACTCCGGAAATTTTGACCACCTGGGGTTCTTTAACGTGCACCTAAATCTAAGTACACGGGTGTTTTCGCATTTCGCCCCCATCGAAATGCGGCCGCCGTGGCCGGGATTCGATCCCGCGACCTCGTGCTCAGCAGCCTAACACCATAGCCACTGAGCAACCACGGCGGATAACACCTGCAAAGGGGTCATACGAAGGGTCGACGCAGACATCAGCGAGGCCCATCTCCAGCGCATGATCGTCAACCATCGTAACCCGAAGGCTCTGGAAGTCAAACGAATTAAGAACACCAGCACAGTGGTCATCCTGTTCGACGGCATGAAAGTGCCTAACTATGTCATGTGCGGCGTCAGCCTTCTGCGCTGCACGCTCTACAAACGCCAAACCGAGGTGTGCTACGCGTGTGGCGGCTTGGGACATCGTGCGGACGTCTGCCCCAACCCCACCAATGAGGACTGCCGGGGCTGCGGACTAACCTCCCCACCCGATGACCACCAGTGTTCGCCCAAGTGCGCCCTTTGCGGAGGCCCGCATCTTACGGCGGACAAAACGTGTAAGCAGCGCTTTCAAGTCCCAAACATCGCACGCAGACGTCGACGGCGCTGTAAGCGCGCCAAGAACAAGCACCAGCAGCAGCAGCTGGAGAACCGGCCACCTGACTCCAGCGCGGCGGGAGCCCCCAGGAGGGAGCGCTCCGTCACGCCAGTTGGTCGACAACGCAGCCTCTCCAGAGGGCGCTCTCGTTTCCGAGGGCGCTCTACCTCCCGGGCTCGGATCCAGGAAACGCCAACCTGGGCCGATCGTGTCAAGCCGAAGTAGACGACGCCGGCTTCAAAGGTAACGCAGGTAGCATTGCCGGAGCATAAAGTTGATCCCAGAGTCGCTCAACTCATGCATGAGAACGCTCGACTCAAAGCAGAAGTGCCGCAGATGAGGGCCGACTTTGAGTCGCTCCGTAAGTCTTACCCCTCGCAAGTCGAGAAGCAACAGGTGCCCCCCTCAGGGAAGCCGCAGGCGCGCTCGGGTAAACGGAGGGCCGCGCCCCCAGAGGGGGACGCTGACTCTATGGAGACCGAGTCCAATAAGAAAGACTTAGAAAAGATGCAGCAGGCAGTTCAGCAGCTTGCTGAAAGCGTGACTGCCCTCCTTAGAAGGGTGGCGTCCCTGTAAAGTGCACAGGCCGCATTAGCTACGGCTAGACAGCCTTCGAGGGAGCCCCATCGGGCACCTTTACCCGCAAGCGCCGTCTCCGTCAACAAGACGGTGGAATGACCAATCCAAGGCAATCACCATGGCGGTCAATCCCAATAAGTTGGCTGTATGGCAGTGGAACTGTGCCACTTTCCAACGGCGCAAAGCTCCGCTGCAGCAATTCGTTTCGGCACAGGCGGTCAAACCGCACGTAATTCTGTTACAAGAAATTCTCGATGACGCGCCCACCTTCCCGGGATACAGGGTTGTATTGATACGGGAGGAAGGAAAGCGGGGTTTAGCAACCTTGGTCGCACGGAAGTGCTCCTTTCAAGTACACAAAATACCACTTGGAAAACTAGGGCGGAAATCATTATGGTCGAAATTATCCCTAACAATTGGCTTAACAGTGTCTTCCTTGTGAACATATACAGCTCGCCGTCGGATCAACGGCAGGCATTCGCCACGATCATAAAAAAGGCGGTGGCCCTGAGCAAGGGGGCCCCTATAGTGATAGCGGGTGACTTCAATGCATTCCACAATGCCAATCCACCAAGGGCAATCTCCTTGTCCAGGCAGTTGATGACTGCTCACTAAAATTGATTACGGATCCCCAATACCCGACGCGAACCGGCACGTCGGTAGTTCGAGACACTAGTCCGGACCTGGCGTTCGTCAAGAACGCCCCCGGAGCAGGATGGCAAAATTTGCAAGAGAACCTGGGTAGCGACCACTTCACTGTGGAGATTACCCTAACAATTAACACAGCCCATTCCATGGAATTTAAAGTGACGGACTGGGATGCCTTCCGGAAAATGCGGAAGGCGGACCATAGACCGACTACGATAATCTCGATAGTCTGTCCACAACACTCCAGAAGGAAGTGCAAGCTGCGACCGAGGTGGTTAAGACCGACCTAAAGGTAGATAGGATGGACGCGCACCGTGCGCACCTCCTAGAAGCCAAAAACTCCATCCTGAGCCCCTGGAGAACGCACAGATTCCACCGCCGACTTCACAAGAAAATTGCGGAACTCAATCGTACAATAGAGACTACTTCCATCAATAGAGACTACTTCCATCGAACTGTCCAAACAAAAATGGAATGAAGTGTGTTCCTCGGTGGATGGGCAGATGAGAACGGGGGCCAAATGGAACCTGCTCAAACACTTACTCGGCGATTCGCAAAGCAAAAGCAATCAGAGACTAGCCATCGATCGCAAAGTTCATAATCAAAAGGCGGCGGGCGTATTTGAACACGTCCTTTTGCAAGAGCTGGCCGAGAAGTATCTCCCGCTGAGCCCCTCCGGTGACGGGTGACGGGTGACGTTACCGGGGGGGGGGGGGGGGGAGCGGTTGGGGAGCTCGACGCCCCCTTCACGGTATCCGAAATCTTGGAGGTGCTCCAAACGTTCAACGGTCGCTCTGCACCGGGCCCGGATGGCATCTCCAATAAGCTCCTCCGCAACTTAGGCGAACAATCAGTTGAGCTGCTCACCGAGGAAGTAAATAAAATCTGGGAAACGGGCCTCGTCCCCTACTCCTGGAAGACAGCCTCAGTGGTGCTCATCCCGAAACTAGGCAAACCTCTTGCGCCGGAGAACATGCGGCCCATCTCGCTCACGTCCTGCGTGGGTAAGGTGGCCGAACATGGCATTTACAACCGTATATCTAGGCACATAAAAATTAATAATTTATTCCCTTACAACATGGCCGGCTTTCGGCCGGCACTCTCCACACAGGACGTCATGCTACTTATAGAGAGGCAAATCATTGATGACGACCCTAGAGACACTCGGGGCATCCTTGCTCTAGACTTGTCCAAGGCTTTTGATAACATCTCGCACCGGTTCGTGCTAGACGCCATCTCGGACCTGGGCCTGGGTCCACGATTCCATGCGTACGTTAGCTCCTTCCTCGGGGATCGCAAGGCCACTGTCAAAATAGGGCAAATCAAATCCAAGGAATTTACATTGGGAGCGAGAGGCACCCCGCAAGGGGCGGTCATCTCTCCCTTACTGTTTAACATCGCCATGAAGGGCCTCTGGGACAGACTGTCCACAGTAAGAGGAACGGGTCACGCCCTCTACGCGGATGATATTACCGTGCGGTGCATGGGAGGGCCTGACGCTGCAGCTGAAAGTGCGCTCCAAGAGGCGCTCGACATCACAGAACACTTCCTACTAGACACGGGCCTGAGTTTGTCACCAACCAAGTCTGAACTTCTATTGTATAGGCCCACCGGACTAGGGGGGTTAGGTGCTCCACACCCTTAGATCAAGTTCCCATAGCCCTCTATACGAGGGACGGACAACAAATCCACAGAGTGGATACCATCAGGGTCCTCGGACTCTTGCTGGAATTTCGTGGGGGCAACTCACAGACAGGGGGGTTTAAGCGAGAGCAATCTCCTCACACTCTACCACGCGTTTCTGATGAGCCACGTTAACTATGTAGCCTCCGCGTTGCGCTGGTCTAAACGGGATGAGGCCAAAATCGACGCCCTCATGCGCAAAAGCATCAAGCGTGTGCTGGGTTTACCACTCACTACCAGCACCGTGCGTCTCATGCAACAAGGAATGCACAACACCCTGTCAGAGGTGATCGAGGCCCAACGAGTGGCCCAAATAATACGACTCTCATCATCGCGAGCGGGGAGACGCATCCTCGAATCCGTTGGATGCGGTCACCAGGAAATCACGGAGCGCAACGTGGCCCTATCACCCATGGTCCGCGATACGTTCAAGGTAGATGCCCATGCCATGTAACGTCCACCCTCAATACAATGTAGGGCGCCGGGTAGCCAGGGCTCGTTCCCTGTTAAAGTGGCTGCGGCCACTCCGAATCTGGCATGTTTCGTTGACGCCGGCCAGTACGAGCGCTCTAATCATTATGCCGTAGTTTCGGTTGACTCCAATGGCACTCTCATTAACTCAGCATCCATGCGGAAGGTTTCTGCAACAGTAGCCGAGCAGGTTGCTATAGCTATAGCACTGAAGGACCCTCTACGTCCCAATATCTTTACAGACTCCAGGTCTGCAGCCCGAGCGTTCGCCTCCGGCTCGATCTCAAAGGAGGCGGCGGCCATCCTCGGCAGCGAGGGGGCTGCTGGTTTCCATATCATCAAATGGTTCCCGGCCCATATGGGAATCAATGTGCACTCTGAGGTTGTTAACGCCAATGAGTTGGCCCATGACTGTGCGCGAAGTCTTACACACCGCGGCGGTTCAGGTGGACTCACGGGCGGCGACTTAGGACTGTACAGGGATTCGCTTCTCACCTTCCATGAAACCTTGGCACATTACCAACTTGCTCGGCGGGCCTTTCCGCTACCACATCCTAAACTTAATAGACCACAATCGTCGGCCTTTCGCATGCTCCAAACGGGGTCGATTCGGTCACTTCGCGCCTAATGTAGAACCCCACTGTCCAGACTGTGGGAATGCGTACTGCTCCTTATCTCATATGCTCTGGCAATGCCCTGCGTTACGCAGCTCATCGCTAACCACTCTAACCGACTGGGAGGCAGCCCTTAAGAGCGGCGACCTCTCAGAGCACCTACGGGCTGTCCAGAGGGCCTGTGATAGGGCGGAGGACCACGATCTTTCGACCCCGATGTGGGTGCGGCCCACGACGGCTACGGGGACTCCCTGAAAAGGGAGGTACCCTAACGCGGTTCCTCAGGACCATTAAGAAAGTTCTTTGTCTGTCTGTCTGTCCTTGCCTTGGGATCGGCAATGGCAACAAGAGGAAGGCCGCAAATATATATACCAGTCATGGAAGTGTGGCGGTAGACCAAACGCATCGACCATCATCAAAAATTATCAAAACCTGCGACAAACCGGCAGCTTCAAGAAACAGCGGCGGAGGACTCCACGTTTGAGTCCTAGCCTACGCCCGGATGTTCTAGCATATATGGCCTCAAACCATTATGCTAGCGTGCGGGATGTGGCCGCCCAGGTACCAATTTCCAAGTCATCAGTTTGGAGGATTTTAATGATGGCCTTTCACCCGTACCACACTCTAAAAAAAGTTTACACCCTTTGGGGCTTATCTTGTCCCCAAACAATAATCGTCGTCTGCCTTGCTTGCGTTTCCTCTCTTGAAAGCTCGGCGCTCGCTACTTTCTCGTAGAGAATGCTGTGTAAAGCTGATAACGCGCAAGCCGTTCGTGACTAGCAAGTACCGGCCTCGCAGCGTTAAAACAAGGAAATGCGGGTAAGGGGCAAGGCAGACGACGATTATTGTTTGGGGACAAAATACAACCCAAAGGGTGTAAACTTTTCTTAGAGTGCACCTTAACCAGCACAATGCTTAGAAGATAGGGACCTGTAGAATCGTCTAGATTTCTCGAATTAGGTCCTCACAAAAGCCGATGAGTCACCGGACTTTTTGAGCAACATAATGTGCACAGATGAAGCCAATTTTCGCAGAAACGCCTTGGCAAACTCGCATAATGCACACTATTGGAGTGACTACACTGGGTAAAGCGCAATCGGCACCAGTAGCAGTGGTCGCTCAATATTGTGTGTGGAATTTACGTCAGTGCTATAATCAGTCCCATCTTAGATCACACACTGACCGGACAGCGTTACGTTGACGGAATCCTTGAAGGAGTGGTGCATGAGTTTCTCGGCGAAGTCCCGCTGTGACGTCTTCCGCTTCCTTGGTATCAGCAAGATGGGATACCAGCAGACAGCAGCAGCCGAGCACGAAACTGGTTGGATGCGATTTTTCATGCGCAATAGATTGGAAGGCACGGGCCTGTAAATTGGCTGGCCAGGTCACCTGACCTCTCTCCACTCGATTTATTTCTTTGGGGTTATGTAAAAGATCATGCTTACATGATCGAGACGGACGTCAGATTAACTCAAGACAAGGTTAACAGATATCTTCCGTAGAATTCGAGCGTCTGACATCAAGAAAGCCACTGCAGATGTTCCCGGTCTGTTTATTTCGATTTTATTTTATGCCATGAACTTGTTTTTGCAGCACGTATACACTCTCACGAAAACTAAAACCGTCACTTTAATTTGGCCTTGGTCCGAAGCAAGTTTTTGGCGCGAAATATAGCTGCGCGCGCATTCTGTTGATGCGGTGCGAGCAAAGCCGGGATTTTGAAAAATTATGTGCCCATTACATTGCTTTTAGCGTTTCGTGCGTGCTCAGAGCGGTGTTTCGGCCGCGTTATCAAGGGGCTTTTGATCTCAATGTGATCAGCCGGCCTTGAGAGACGGATAATAAGTGTGACGTAGAGAGGAAGGAATAGCTGGCAAGCCGCGAAACCTGTTGTTGCTGCTCCTTCCGTACCATTATCAAGGTGATGCCCTGTCTCTTCGGGTTTGCAACAGGCAATGCATTTGCTTTCAATCAGATTATTTGAAGGCTCTGCTTTGTTATGCGGGTGGGAGCGCACTCACTTGGTATTTTTCGTACTTCGTGAGGTTTCTTTGCCAGTCAGAAAAAATTTTACGCAATTAGTACGTCGCTGAAAACACCGCGGTTAGATGCCATATTGGGGTGACTACGAATGCCTCATTGACAATTTGAAAATTAGGACAGTACTTCTCGAGTTAGATAATTAATTGCAACTACCCAATTAAATCTCAGTAACGAAAGAATTACTGGCGGCTACTCCACTGTACTGAAAACAATATGCACTAGGTTTTCTTCCAGTAACGCAACTGCTCCTTCTTTAAGTCTTGGTGCATGATAGTTGGGGAACACTGTAATTCAGTCAGTAACCGAAATGAGGCCAAGCCGGATTGACTGCAAGTAAGACTCAACAGCAATCATGCGCAGCAGCGCTTATACTTGGACTCACAGATGAAGAAACAAAAAGAGCCAGAGAGAGAGAAATTCCAGTTTCGGTGGAAAAGCGAAGCAGTATTAGTGATAGCCAAGTATGCGACAATTACACAGTGACAACACCACCGAGAGGACTCAGGCTGTGAAATTGAACTGTCTTCTACTATGAGGTCTTGATACTCGTATAACGCCGTCACTTCAGCGCTTAATTCTTCGAGATCACACGAAGTTTCTTCAAGTGCAAGGAATATATGTGTATATATATATATATATATATATATATATATATATATATATATATATATATATATATATATATATATATAGAGTGTTTGGAAAGCTGTCTGGGCCCTATCCTTCCCCCCCCCCCCCCCCCCCCGGAAAAATGAAAACTGGCAGCATCGCTTGCGTAAAAGCTGCTTTGGTAAGCTTAAACGGGCGCTTTTCATTATTTTCTCTTGTCTACACGACCGCAGTCCTTTCGAGATCAACTTCACTTATGATTTTTTTTGTGGTCCCCAGTAGGAAATATTCGTCTTTGAAAAATAAGAATCGACACGGAAATTCAAGCGCGCATTATTAATTGTCGTTTCGCGATGAAATACGACATAGACTACATAGGCGATTTGCATGCCACAGACGCCCTGACAATCACATTGTCGAGTAATACTTCACGGCTTTCAGCTCGACAGAAATTATTTTCAAGGAGATTTCCCTCTTCCTAAATTAAAAGAGCGAGAGGGAAGCAAAGATAGGAAAACCACACCACACGAAAACAAAATAAACGCAATCTTGCTATGCGGGAATATCTTGTAACGTTAAGCGACGCTGCTGTACAGCGTTCGGCAAATTCTTATGATATACCGGTCTGAGCGGAGCGGGCCGTTAACACTCTGCTTCGCGCCTGTAACTGTTTCCTGCATTCCCATTCCTACCCGACATCTGTCTACAGGCAACTATGGCAGGCAGTCCTGTTCGTGTGATAACTGGGGACAGGGTCTATCTCGTGTCGCGGCTTGTAGGCGTAAATCTATACGGGTATTGTATATGGTTCCGCAACGCGCCGTGATGCAGATTTGGGGACGTACTACATACAATGCTTTCGCGTAAACTATCTTACGCGCTTCTGGGATATCGTCCATGCACAACTCTGTGAGGTGACCCCCCCCCCTCCCCTCCATCGGGCTGCCTGCAGAAGAACATGAAACGTCCGTGCAGGCAAAGTCATGAGGAGGCAGCGCCCGACCAGCTTGACCGACTCCCTGTCCACTCCGCATACATCAACATCAGGTTCGCGTTCTCTGCATCGGCTCACCTCCTGACGCTTGCCGGCACTACGACAGGCACACAAAAACAGAAACAAGGGAGGCAATTGGCTCAGGAGAGGGCGCAAGAAAGACGGAGGAAAAGGCAAAACGTGCAGAAGTCGTGGAGGAGAAAAATACGGTAGCCGCAATAACTGGAGGAGTAGAAGCCGAGGAGCATGGGCTGTGTCGCGCCAACAGAGTTGTCCAATGGCCTGCATGGGAAGCGCCTGGAGACTGTGGGGGAGAGGAGGGGGTGGTCACGTGTCACCGGTGAAGATAGAAGACATGAGGAGCAGAGCGCGCGTCACCCTCTCCGGTAAACAACGTAGCGTATGCGTGCTCACACGGTGAAGTAGGCGAAGGCACCGCGCGTGCCTAGTGCAGACCCACGGCAGCAGAGTGCAGCGTCGATACGCCAATGCACCCGTCGATACTACGGCGTGCACGCATCACGCGCTTAACGCCCCCCCCCCCCCCCCCCCCCCTCCTCCCTTCCGGTTCTCCCTAGCCACCGTGCAGTGCTTCGAGCCTGCACAATTTTTCGGTCACTTTTGGTCCATGCCTAGGTGCTGCGTTTACAACTGCCCAACAGGCACGTCGCTTTGTTAACGATGTGAGGAGCCCCACAAACAAGCCGCTGACTTCTTCTTGCCTATTTCGTTCTGATGTTGCTTCTTTTCCCTTCCCCACACATTGCATCTGCACTTTTGTTCGCACCGCGCTAAGTCTTTCACGATGGAGGCATATACGACTTAGTCAGTGGACGCGGCTGGCTGTCTAAAAAGCTAAAATTCTCTCTCTCTCTCTATGTCATCTGGATTTAAGATGTGCGTGCTTCCGAATTTCTTCTGATACAACGAGAGAAACTGCGCGCCGGTACACGCAGTTCAAGATCGCATAAAGCACATCGCGGCTGTGCACAGCGTAGCGCCAGCGAACAGACGTGTCCGAGTTCCACCGGGAACGCCATTAATGGAGGAAATTGTACATTGTCAATTAATTCATACTTGTTCAAGTGTGCGCTGCATTCTGCTCTGGAGCTAATAATTCGCACTTGCTCTCAAGGCAGAGCACTGTCTTTAAAATAACAAGTCACTACTCCGATGCTTGCATTCGTGCTGTAGTGTTGCTCGGCAGAAAAGCCCCTTTACGGAGACTCGCAGGCGCCCGTCCTGATCGGTCTTGACCTAACTGCGCACTTGAGTCGCGAGCGCGCCGCAGTGTTCTTTTTTTTTTTTTTCAGCTCGGCGGAGAAGGCGAGAGAGAGGGTGATACCTGCTGCAGTGCAACTCTGCGCGGCTGCAGAGCCAGCGCGTGACAGTGGGAGGGACATTTTAGCCAGCTCACTGCTTCCGTTCCCACGAACAGTAAACGGAATACGGGGTAACAACCCGTCCGTGCACTCTACGCCAATTACTGCAGTCAGCAGCGCCCCGCTCGCTGTGTTTCGGCCAATGCGCATATCATCATAGGGCGAGCGGAGCAGACGACGACCCGTACGCAGACGAAAGAAATGCGCTCGCAACCGCCGAAGGAAGCGGAACAAGTGGATGACATAACCCCTGCGTAAGCAGAACTGGAGCGATGTCGAAACGCCTAACGGGCAGACGGAGAATACGATGAAAAAAAAAAAAGAGGGAACCCAAGAAGCGAACAAGACTGGCCGGGCGGAGGAAGAGGAAAGAAGCGAATTTTTCTCGCGCGAGCGACGACGCGCCTGTGTTCTTGCAGATGGCGCTTCCTCACAGCCGCGACTGAAGCTGAGGAACTAAGAGTGAATCGCTGCGGCTGGCCGGAATGAAAGTATGACGATGCACGCGGTGTCTCATGGACAAGACTCGTTGCTACTTTGAGTGACAGCAGCGATTCCGCTCGAGCCAGCCAGCAATGGTGCGGCGTCGGGACCGTAAGTGGCTCCTAATGGCGGGCCCAGCGTTCGACTGGGTCCGCGCGCGCCGGCGCTACCCTCCGTTGCAGCCACGCCCAGCAGTGCGATCGATGAACCCGGCGCTGGGCGCGAGACGGCTGCCGCCGGAAAAAGCTGGTGGGTGCTGCGTCGCAGAGCAGCGGAGCGCACGGTCGAGCGCCCTTCCGGGACTCGCTCCCGAAGGGTAGGCCGCAACGATAGTTTTGTTGAAGCGCCAAAAAGCCCGCTTTGGCGGAGACTGCTGGCAGCCGTTAACGCTGCCTTTATAGCTCTTATGGTATTGAGGCCCTTCAGTGGCGACGTCATGGCGTCCAGCTGTACGGATGTAGGCGCTTGCGGAAGTGCAACTGCCATAGCGCGCGACTGTCCAGTTGCGCACTATGGTTTGGGTTGAGGGAACGCGCCTTGATCTGAAGCACGTGACGCAAGAAGAAACTGAATCAATAATACGCGTTTTCCGCGCTTGTGTCCTCTGCTCCAGCTGGCGGCTCCCATTAAGCTGTGCCTACACGCAACATCAATTAAATGCACAAACGCGAACGTAAGTACAAGTAAACAAGGGCAAAAAGAGAGAGGGCTGCTGAAAAAAAAGAAGTCAATGCGGCAATGAGCCTTGATCTGGTGCTTGCTCCACTCCGTCACTCCAAGACTCAGTTCACCATAGAAGTACACTTTAAATTAAAGCTTTGCGGTAACTTATAGTAACCGCATTTAGGTAGAGGCGAAATGCGAAAACGCCCACATCCCGTACATTGGGGGCACGTTAAAGATTCCCTGGTGGTCAAAATTAATCCGGAGTCCCCAACTACGGCGTGCCTCATAATCAGATCGTGGTTTTGGCACTTAAAACCCCAGTATAATTATAATAATAACTTACAGTAAGAATAAAAGCCAACAGTTCAACATGTCAAGGAGCTGTTGCTCCCAGCCACAACGCTACAGCATCTGAATGCTTCCTTCTATCGTTCGCGTAGCCCACTCGAAATTCACCTGACATTATCGAACGCGGAACAGCGCGCCGTTGGCGAGTGCTCAGGGGCAATGACCTGCGAAGTGCCCTCCTTCGCTTTGGCCTCGAGACCGCGTGCAAAGATAAAGCAGTATTCGTGTCACATCGACTGTCAAGTGCACCACTGAAAACCGAAAGTTAAAGCATGTTCAGTTTATCATTTAGCCACAGTCTCCGAAACTTCCCCACCAGGAAGTCCACGCCCGTATGAAGCGTTCAACGCACTGCGCCCAGGTAGATATGACAGAAAGAACTGCGTGACTCAGCACGCTACGATCGTTTTGAGAAATGAAGTGCACGATAATAGTAGCGTAAGTCTTACACCACGCCTCAATTTCTATAAACTTTTCAAACGCGCCTCGCGTTTCTTTTATGGCTTTTTTTCACGTGACGCACGCACAGGCGTTTCCCGGAACACCACTTCCGCCGAAAGACCCAATCAATAACATGTACACGATGAACAGATGAGTTCGCCATCTGCAGCAGAGCCAATGCGCGTGATGGTCAGAGCGTACAGTCAAGTAAGCGACTGCGATCCTGTCAACAGCGACAGATTGATTAAGGACCGTGCAGGCAAGCAGCTGGAAAGCGCGCACTTGCCCTATCCCGGAAGTGCCCCGTTCTTCTGGGGAGTAAACAACCACAGTTTGCGGTTCCTCTTACACACATTCCGTCGTCAGCCTGCGATACAGCGCAGTACTGCAGTGCGACGAATTTCTTTATTCCATTTTTTCGCTGCATGTTTCTACGGGAATTTCCCTGAGTGCCCGAGAGACCGGTAACTGAGCATGGCCGTTTCTCTTCTTTTTTTTTTCCCCTACTTGCTTCTCTATTCCCGCGGAGTGCGCTAGTGCCGCTGCGGCGGTAGCCGAAGAAGCAGACCTAGAGTTCGTCGACCCTGGCGCAGTATCGATCGCTCTTCATCCTCCGGGGTCGACGACCGCGCGCCAAGCTTCCGCATCCCGCTTCCGGGCTTCTCCTTCTGCTCTCGCTCCTCACCGCGACAACATGCGGGCGGCTCGCTCGGACACGGGAGAAACTAGGGAGGAATGGGAAGAGGACAGAGGGTAAGGAAGGCTTGCAAAGAAGTGGGAAAAGCCAGACTTCCGCGTTTTGCAAGGACTCGCATCTGCAGTGCGCACCGAGAGGCAACCACCTTCCTTTTTCTCTCGCCAAAACGCGGAAGTGGATCTGCGCGACAGAATCCAGCACGTTTCGGGGAATGGAATTTTAGTGGTGAGGGAAAAGGGGAATAGAATAGAGGGAAGCGGGGGAGGAGCAGATGACCCACATGATCGGAGACAAAGGAAGAGGGGGTCGTCGCGGCGCGCTCGGCGAGGTCGTTGAACTCAGGGTGTGCGCAGGGGCCGTCCGCTACGCGCGCGCCGCGTGTACATCGCCCAGCTGAGCAAGCGTTGATGGAATCCCGGCGCGCCTGCGCAGACGGCGCGTGACCTGCTCGGCGCCTTTGCGGATGCAGCAAATACAACGACATATCATACGGCGTTGCGCACGGAGACGTCTCCTGTTTTTGTCTGCGCCTTCCTAACGCGACACTAGCGATTCTTTCAGCTGCAGCGAGAGCCCATTCGCCTCTATTTTATTTATTTTATTTTATTTATTTAGAAAACACCTTACAGGCCCTGTCGGGAATTGAGTAAGGGGGGCAATGTAACAAAGAACTGTGAAGTACAATGGAAACAACTCAAAAATAAATCTAAGACAACTGTACAGTGGCTGAACTAAAAAACAAAACAAAGCATAGCATGATCAAGCATAGCAGATATATAAAAGAAAGGAGATTATGTAAAAAGCACGCACAGGCGTTCACGAAATATTTTACGATCAGTTATCGTGACGATATCATCGGGAAGACCATTCCAGTGGGATATGGCACGAGGTACAGCAGATAAATTGAAAGCAGTGGTTTTACCGAAAATGCGCTTGAAGCTAAAATGATTATGTAATCTTGAGGATGTACGGACGGGGGATTCGAGGGGTAATATGCATGGTTTATCGGAATGAACATATTTGTGTAATAGACAGAGCAAAGCAATCTTGCGGCGGATGTCTAGGGGCTGTAAAGAAATATCGAGCTTGATCTGCGTTATACTTGACTTTCGATCAAAATTCCGAGTTATATATCGGGCAGCTCTGTTCTGGATGCGTTCCAGCATGGTTATTAAGTATTCTTGGTGTGGTGACCACACAGCGGATGCAAATTCTAATTGCGGGCGTACGAATGTCAGGTATGCTAATTTACGCACATCAGCAGATGAATTTTGCAAGTTGCGCCTCAGAAAGCCAAGGGTTTTAGATGCAGTTGCGCAAATTGTAGTGATATGCGGAGACCAAGAAAGGTTACTAGTGAGGTTTACACCAAGGTATTTGTAGGTAGTGGTACGTGACAGATTCGTGTTATTTATGGTGTATGTGAATATGGAGCTAGTGCGCTTGCGTGAGAACGATATATTATTACATTTGGAAGCGGAAATACAGCGGCAATACGCGCTTTTCGAGAAGACGCGAGTAATAACGCCTAGTTTGAGAAAGAGATGTCTGATGAGTCCGCGCAGCTGGTTCTCGAGGCTCTGGGAAACGACAATACGGAATGCCCAAAGGTTTTCCTGCATTCGGTTCTCTTGTTCCAGCTCCGACGTCCTGCGCCAGGCCCGCTCATACCGGAAGCAATTGTTCACGCAACGAAGGAAGTGTGTCACTGATGTCACGGTGCTATAGACGTCAAGCATTCCCAATACAGGTCAAGTTTTATCAAATGACCATGCGCTATCATATGAACAAGTGGTGATTGCGAGGTAATCCAGTGTTTCTTCAACGCCCCATAACTAAATGAACACTGGAACATCACCCACTGAAAATTTGTTGAACTGACAAAGAATGGAATGGCATACATCCACGAAACTAGCGCTTTGTGTGACACACACGTTCACAGAGAATTACAGTGCACTTAAAATACATCGTTTGTAGAAGTGTTTTACCATCAGCAGCTCCTCTATTGTATGACTGCTTGCTTGCTTAAATGATCGATCGATCGATCGATCAATTAATTGGTCGGTCGGTCGGTCGGTTGAATGAATGAATGAATGAATGAATGAATGTTTGTGCGGTTTAACGTCCCAAAGCAACACTTTGGTTATGAGAGACATCGCAGCAGAGAGCTCCAAATTAAATTTCGGAAGCTACCTTCCTTTCGCCACCATCGAAATGAAGCCGCCGCGGCCAGGAATCGAATTCGCGACCTCGCGCAGTACAAGGAAGCAACATCACGGAACACTGCACTGGCGATGCAATACTAAGTAACTTAGTAGGCTGGCCGATGTGCTGTAGTTGGTCCAGCGCTCGTCCCGTCTCGTTTTCGTCCCCGTGTTGCTTTTGCGCTGTTCACCTAAATCACTACTACACTGCTAATCACGAGGAGGCGAATAATGAATTGAGACACACACGAAGCGTTAGTTAATTAGTTAGTTAAAATTAGTTAGCAGTCACGGGAAATAACTCTTCCCGAATACCGAACTAAAGAGTTTTTGGGTTTGTGGGACAAGTCGGGCTGATAACATCTTAGAGCTGCTGCAATCTCGTGATACCCACGAGAATCGCAACCTCATTTTACACAACGTCACCAGATCGCATAGATATACATTCTTTACAGCGGCAGACACACAACTCTGCATGAACAAATAAACGAGCGATTCGATTTCACAAGTGGATGCAACCGGGACGAAAAAAAAAAAAAAAAAAAGCCGACGTGAGCATCCTTGCACTGCGTGGCGCTTCTTATCGGCGTCTGTCGCGTTTCTTCTTTCTTTTTTTGGTCTTGCCTGGCCATTGCGAAAGTTAGTCAAATTCGTAGACAACTCTTCGAGTTCAATCTGTTCGCCCGCGCGTGATGATCACGATTTGAGAATGATGCTCCGACTTCATCTCGTATTAATTGCACCAAATATACATCGGGGTCTGATAAAGTGCATGTAAGAGTAGGTGCGCATTTATTGCTTTAGTCATTTCGTTTAATTCATCCTTCATTCACCATTTACGCTTTCTTCTCCCTCCCTCTGTCTGTGATCTCCCCCCCTCCTCCTTTCAGATCCGTCGTCCTAAATTTCAACACTTAGCGTAGCTAGCATCTCTCTCTCTCTTCCTCCCCCAGTTCTTCTTTTTTTCAGAGACCTCTCAACATCTCTCTCGATTCCTTGAGCATCTCAGATTATTCTCCACGAAAGATGTCCTCCATAAAGCAGTTCAAATGTCGTCCAGCCCTACGTTTTCAAAATGCTTGACGCACAAACGCCACCCACGTCTGGGCCTCGACCGACCATCGTTGCGCATGTGACCGCCATTCGCCATGTGTTCCTCTCAGCTCCGACCCTCTATTTATGTACGTATATGGGCGCCGTTATAGCGAGAAACGGCTCTCGCTTCTGAAATCCCGGCAGCCCTCTCGGCTGCGCAAGCTGTGCACGCCTCTGCTCTCAAGCTGAGCCGCATGAAACGGTTCGCCTTCAGCGCTAGACGAGCTTCACGCGCCGCTGCTCCTTTTCTTCTTTTTTTTTTTAAAGCGAAGCTTTCTCTGCCTCTTCCTTCGACTTTCCCACTGCTGCTGCTGTTGTCTGGCACACCACGTCGGGGAGTGGTTCAGTAAAGGCGACGCGAGAAACTCGTTTGGACCTTTCCATCGCGTCGCATGTGCACAATGCCCTCTGGAGCTCCCTGGGTGTCGTCGCATTAGCCTCTTGACAGCTGTAACTATCCGTGACTCCCGCAAAAACATTGCAGACATTGCAGCGCTTACCTTTCTACTAACGTGCAAGTCCAGAGGGAAGCTAGATAGAATGGCAAAAAGGGGAGAGAGGAGGCACAGAATGGTTAGAACCGACGCAGTCGCAAAACGAGTGAGTAACAGCCTTGCCACTCTTCGCTCGCATGCAAGAGGGGATAGCGAAGAGGTGACGCGAGAAGGCAAAGAAACGCTACTGCTGTAGACACGACTGCGGGCAAACTGGACCAATTTAAGTTCAAGGAACGGTACGCTATATTTCTGCTATTTCTGAAAAATAAACGCCATGTAAATACCTCAAGCGGACAACTTACACAGGGCGTGCAGAAGCCTAGCGGCATTACATTCTATATACGGAAGCGGTTGCACGTCAAATCAACACTCATGTGCCCGCTGCGGTAGCCTTGCGGCTAAGGTCCAGGTCGCGGGTTTGATTCCGGCCGCAGCAGCCCCATCCCGACGGGAGCAAAAAAAAAAAAAAGGAGCGCTCGTGCAGTTAGATTTAGAGACACGTTAAAGAACATTACGGCGTCAAAATTAATCCGGAGTCCACCACTACGGCGTGCCTAATAAACCGATTGTGGTCTTGGCACGTACAGTCCTACATTTCAATTACAGTTGAACACTTCTGCAACGATGCGATGTGCCGTGTGAGGCAATGACGATGCTAACCTTCTCGGAGGTTATGAACAATGGCGCACAACAACGCCTGAAGGAAACACGTCTCGCTGTGTGTTCTGCGTACTACGTAGACAAACGGCAGTAGTGCACGCAAGGTAGCGTTTTACATCGATTTACACTCTCGTGTTGGACTAAGCGTTGAATAAATTAAACATTCGCCGTCAGCATCACCGCTAATTATACCGTTAATCGAAGCAAACAGCACCGAATGTTTCGTTTACATCGATTCCCACAGTGCGTGGCATCCGCATAATTTTTGTTGTTCTTGCTCTTGCTTCTATGAAAAACCGCATTGAAAAACCGCATTTTGTAGACTGAATGTCACAATAAGTGCTGAAATATATCCGCCAGTCCATAATCGCGCATGAAAAATGGCGATGGATGAAGCTATGCTTTCAGAATAACATAAGTTGGCCCACTATGTCTTCGCAAGGCCTTGTTCTCGGCGCGAAGAGCGGCGGCTGGTATCGCTTGACGGAAATGAGCGAGCGACACTTCTGACGAACACAACCGCGTACGGCTATCGACATCAAACGCGCGCTACTTTCTCTCAAGCGACGTCATTCGGCGCAGGGTGGCGACTCGGGCGATGTGTGCATGATTAGGCCCGGACAATGTGCGTATACAGTCACGTTGAATGGTAGGAAGCATCGAACCGGTTCGCAACCCCCCAGGAAGCTCGAACACCATTCCCCGTCAAGGAAAATTACGACTTGTTCACCTTTATTTCTGGCTATGAAGAGTAAACTGGTGCAAAAAAAAAGGGGGGGGGGGATAAAAAAAAGAAGAAATGAAAACGGTGCATCCGTATTTTAGAGATGATTGGTGACTTTAATGCCCTTAGCAATCGATTTGACGGTTGGTGCGCTATTATGAATATGTTTTATAGAATCATTATTACGAAACGCGGCACACACCCAGTAAAGACGTTGGCGTCACAGAGGGTCGTCGAAGAGCGCGGCACAGGCTGCACAGCCACGAAGTGACGCAAGTGGGTCGGTTGGGAACCCGT
Source organism: Dermacentor andersoni (assembly GCF_023375885.2). NCBI lineage: Eukaryota > Metazoa > Arthropoda > Arachnida > Ixodida > Ixodidae > Dermacentor > Dermacentor andersoni. The sequence goes on from NC_092815.1 coordinate 11,320,518, forward strand.
TTGACCGTGTGAGCCAACCCAGTGAACCTAGTTGGCGGGACTGGAAGACTTAGGGAAGTTCCCAAAAAATGCTAACAGCGTTAAAGGAAGAAAAGAAAATGTGGGAAGAGCAGTGTGTTGTGTACTCTTTGTCTCCGTCTTATCGAGGGCTTTCTGCCTGTGATAATTAATCAGTAATCGGCTTTTTGAACTAAGCACAACCGAATCTTCACTCCAGCACATCAAAAACATTACTACGAACCTTGCGTTAAGTTTCGCTCACTTAAATGATCATTTGGAGACACCACATTCATCGCCAAGAACAATGCGGTGGATTTTCTGGGGTTAAACAACGGTCACTCGTGATAAGCGGATTCTAACCTGACATGCCAATACGCAACAAGCAACTTTGCTGTTCGACATTGAACGCACACTCGTGCGGGCACGCCTGCGTGCAGCCGCTCTTCAAGCAATCGGCGTGTTCCGCTTCGCAATGCTCTCTGCAACAAGCATATGCGTGCTGACAACACGCTTTTACAACTAATCTTTCACTCGATTTTTTCGAGAGTTATCGCGTACTCCCGGAGGCAGTGTATGTTTCATTTTGGATAACATTTTAGCGCTGGCGAACAAGAGCAGAGGAGAGACGTAGACAGCACGATGCGCTTCTCTCCTTTGTAGCGAAATTTATTCTACAGCGAAGAACCGTCACTACAAGCTAGAAACAAAAACAGAAACAAGAACTAGCTGCAAACAAACAAACATTGGCAGCTAGCAAACGCTAGCCAGTTTGCGCGAGTAGATTTCTTGTCATCGCCATATATCGGCGGACGTAATGGACATTATTTTTTCTGAGCGCACTTCGTTATTTCGCATCTCAGCAACTGACATTTGTCTTTTTTCGGTTTTGTATATGCATGCCATGAAAGCTTATGAAGAGAGATCACACTTTCACTGGCATCATCTATCTAGTAAGACAAGCGAATGCACTACATTTGTACACGGACGTATGACTGGGGAGATTGATCACTTGAAGCCACTGGTGGACGCTTATCAACGCACCCGTTACCAATTTTCATGAAAGCGTATGACGGCCCAGCGCTCGCTCCCGCTGAATATGCCCTGTCTGGCACAGTTCGATGTGACCGTCTCATCATCACGAAAAGATTATGCCCAAATCATGCGTAATAATTACGCACTTGCACCCCGCGCATAGTATGCAATTTAAAGGCGCCCTGTTACACTTCTTTAGCATGGTAAGTAAATCATGCTAGACGCGAGACAATGCTTCCGTGAAAACCCGAGCCGAATTTTTACTCACTTCAGGCAGCGGAGAACGCACACCATCGCTGTAAAGATCGGCCATACTTTCCTGCGGCTTCGTTCACAATCTAAGATAAAACTGCACATGATTCATGTTCAAATAAGTTTTATTTCAATACCCCTGATGTTGTTGAGAACCGTGAACAAAAAGTTTTGGCGAGGGCCACGGCCCCGTTTTACAAACAATGGCGTCCCCGCGCGACCATTGACTGAACGCGTGAAAACGTCACGACCAGTTATACGGACGGCCCCGCAAACGTGTCTGCAACGGTAGCAATAATGCTCACGATACTTTACGCATTAAACATTATGATTAAGGATGTTGTTGGCTACAGGCGGGAAGATCAGAGTGTATAGTTGTGGCTCGTCTTCAGTAACATAAAAAACTACATTCAAACTGCGCGCCACGGTGACGTGCTGTGGCTGGAGCGTTGCGGGATTGCCTCGCTCTGTTGTAGCCTCTACAATGCAAGCCGTTGGAGGAGAGCGGGAGCAGGGCGATATTTGATTGCCGATAACTTCGCTTCTATACTGAACGCATTGAAATACCTTTTACTGCAAATTGTGTTTTTTTTAATAGTGTACTTTAATGTTTAAATAGTTTTAATAGTGTACTTTAATGTGAAATGAATTTCACGACTAAACGAGGGACTGCAGGATTGCCGCAGATACGATTATCTGGAGAGCACCGCTAGCCACCATACACACTGCGTGTTGCGGTGTACAACTGCATCATCTAGCTCGACTTTTTTTTTTATCTGCTGGCGTGTATAATCTTTGGAAAAAGATCGAAGAGCCCGCAACTTCTCCTGTATTTTCATTCCACGAAAAGCCATGCACATGCGACTATAAATGCTAATGTGATCCCCTTCGGGCTTTATCATAAAACTAAATGTGCCCTTCGATCCACGGCGTAACCTCCCCTCCCTCACCTCCCCCTCACCCCCTTTATTGCTTTTTTTTCAGCATGCCGCGCCATTTCATATATGCCTTATTTATGCTTACTTATCACTGCTTTTCACTTCTCACTTTACTTTTTCGTTATTCCCGTTTTCTATGCATATAGTTCCCACCCCCAATTTCTTTCTCTCTCTCTCTCTTTTTTTTTTTTTTTTTTTGTAGAGACCCCGACAAACGCAAATGCAAAGCCTATCTTGAAGTTCTGCACTTGGATTAGGGCAACTCGCCCATGTACGCCAATCCGACATCAAGACGGAATCAATCCTTCTTCGAAGCTCGTCACGCCCAGAGTAATCTGCGCGAGCTTCGGCTGCTTGCGTAACAACACGGATAACGAAAGAGTGCCTTTCGTAAGAACGAAAAAGTCTCGCTGCGCACTGAAAGAAATAAAAGAAATAGACGAGAGACAGACAGACAGAAGCAGCGGAACTCGATAGTGTCGCGAAGTAGTTCTATGACGTAATCGGCTGTCTGATACACCACCTTTATTCTCTTCTCGCTAGGATGCGGTGCTGCAGTCTTCGGAGGCAAGCCGCCCGCGGCCACGGACAGGACGGCAGAGAGAGAGAGAGAGAGAGAGAGAGAGAGAGAGAGATCGACGAACACGGGCGGCTGTTTTGCCAGCACTGTGCGGAGGCCGCTTAGGTTTCTGTCGCGCCTGGAGTAAGACCGGACGCTGTTCTATATCCTGCGGGGTAATCAAAGCAGGACTTCTTACGGAACATTCGTGACGGGTGGTTCAGATTCCGGGATCCGTGCGAATACAAAAATAAAGGTAGAAAAAAGAAAGGCAGAGCAAATGGGAAGCTCTGGAACATTTGGCCAAATTATTCGCACCGTTTGTTCCCCCACAAAGCTGATTTCGGTAAGCTACATTGCTGTACACGCGAAAGACACTGTTTTGTGAACCGTAAATTGTACAACGGGAGAAGTGAGTGGGCGCAGGGTTATCTTATCTGTGGCATGGAGATAGCAGATACTGCAATCGCAGTGAAGGCTCGCGCTTCTTCATTTCGGGAGTGGAAATAGCGTTCGGCATGTCTCCAGGTAAGAAGTCCACTTTAAGGCTTCTATTTCCCTACTTTAATTCTCCCCTTTATTTTCAAATGGCGCCAATGGGTGGGAAGGGGGCTCTAAGGACGGGTACGCCACGGCTATCCTACTGCAGAAGCAAAGTAGGCGAACGCCAAAGAGGCGAAAGATTAGTTCAGGGCGAACCCCGATAATTTGAGAACACCAGGCTTCAATCGACTCAGAGCGATGGTACACGTTTTCTTGCAGACTAGAGAGGAACTGTGTGGACGTGTGACCAATGTATCAAGACGGTTGTGCGTTAAATAGAGCGCACAAATTGAGACTGAATGCGAATGAGTGCACAGGCGCAAGGTATGTGTGCCACCTGTTTACTATTTCATTTTATTTTACACATACAGCAAATGAAAAAAAAAAAAAACGCCTGTGGCAGATAGCGCAATTTTCAAGCTGCTGTAGGTACAGTCACGAGCAAAAGTTGCAGACCAAGACGCAGCGAAATAAAAAAATTTTCGCAGCCGGCACATGCAGTCTAGAATCATCCCGTGTTCGACTATATACAGTGCAATGCATCGTAATAATTTCACGTTGCACGCCTGTGCAATGAAGAATTTGGCCGACGATTACGCTTCTTGGTAATGCGATCTTTGAGCGCAGCTGCTGCAGGCAACCGCATACAGAACACGCAGTGTCGAACGGAGGCGGTTCTGCGTTTCGCATTGGGCATCACACACCGCCCATCGCGGTGTGTGAGCCGGCGCTCCGGCGACGCGCCATCTCCGCAGCAGAGAGGGGGGGGGGGAGATTAGCAATTATTTTTTAATGTTCCTTATGAGGTGGGATGAGGAAACGGGTGGAGATCAGGCGTATTGAGTAGAGGTCACACACTCATTCACTCACAGACACGCCTCAATGTGGCCGCACAAGGTTGGGTAGGGGACGAAAGTCTATAACTGTCCTTCGAGCCACCGCAACGGCACTGCGCCAGGTAAGGGGAGGTATAGGGCAAGAGTGGAGGCGGGTGAAGGACAGCCAGGCGCAAGCACTGTCAGAGGCGACAAATGCCACTGAGGAACACGCCCCGCAAGCGGGGAGGCGAGAGATGCGGCTATGAGCTAACCCACGCGACGCGGAGACGGAGGAGCAGAGAGCCGTGGATCACGCGCGAGGCGGCAAGGAGCACCCTCCGCCGGCCCCGCGGCAGTGCCGCGACAGCGGGAGAAGGGATGGCAAGAACGGAACGGACGGTAGTGACGGTAGCGGCGAGAGTCACCGCAACGGCGCTGCGCGGAGAAAGGGGGCGAGAGGATAGGCGAGAACACGTGATCCGGCTTTGGAGGACAAGGGGAGAGCAAGGCTCACGCCGTGCACGAAATGGCGCCAGGAGCGCGCGCAGCTAGAGCAGTGTGCTGGCCCCAGCTATGCAACTGGCTACGGCGTGGCACAACGGTGAGACCGGCAGCGACGTGAAACGCGGGAACGGGAGCCAAAGAACTGCGCTCTAAAATTTTTCATTTCTTGCCAGTGTTCGCCAAAGTGTTGCTCCCGAGGGAACTCCCGAAGCGGACATTATTTGAGCGACAAATTTTACTGTTCAGTTCAAAGATTACCAACATTTCACTCATTATTTTTGTCGTTGTTAATCTATAGGTCTTCAGCTTAAAGCGTGACAATACCACCACACCTGGGTGCATGCTCCACGGAGCGGCGCTTCTCATTACACACAGCTCCCTCGACACCCACCGCGATGTCTCAGTGGCTGCTGCGACTGTCCTGCTGCTGAGCGCGGCGTCGTTTCCCCACCGCTCGGCCGCGCTCCGGTGGAGGCGGAATGAACAAGAGAACAAAAAAGTCGCAGATTCGCCTGAAAGGCGGAGCATTGATTGCGATACAAAATTATTAGACAGCTATACGAAGTAATGTTGGTGGTTTTATCGGCCGTATATATTGCTCTAAGTATTCGCTTAGGAACTAAATTAACAAGCATGGTGTGGCGCCCGCACAGGCAAACGTGAACACATCTCACTCGATGACCGCTGACACTGGCTGGCACGATGAAGAGCGGTAACAGCGAGGAGCGAATTGCCTTTCATGCTGCCTCTCACTAGGCTTCGCCAGAGTACAGTGTATACGAAGCCATCGGGCTTCTCCTTTGCACGCACCGCAGTTTGCCTCCAAGACAGGGCACATCTTGCGCGGCCGGAGTAGAAGAGGACTCACGCACAAACCTCAATTAAAATCTGTTCGACACCCTTCCGTACGGCGTCTTTTCACGCCCACTGTGTTATCGTTTCGGAACGCTGAACCCAATCGACCCATCAATTACTCCTCCCAACGGGCCCCTTTCGACTCCCTAAAACGAAGCGATCGCATCCTTCATTCGCGCGAGGTCGAGACATCGGTGTTTACCCGGCTCATGCGAGAGCTGTAGTGTCAGAAACATATACAACTACAAAAACGAATCACGGCGGCGGCGGGGACTCTCGCATGCGTGGGTGTTTGGTCGTCAAAAACTGCTCTTCTATTTCTCCAAGAAGTCGTGCCAAGTGAATGTTGTTTTCTAGGATACTTGTCCTTAAAGTGAGATGAATTTGGAAAAATGAGCAGTCTCTGTATCACTTGGACACTGCGTGGAGTATGGATCGTACGTCGCGGTAACCTCAATTTCCCTAGCTTTATGACGCTGCGCGGGGCATAAAAAAGGGCCTTGTTCGGGAAACTGCTACATTTAAAATGACGCTGCGGCGTCAAAAAAGAAAAAACAATAATAAATAAAAATAAAGAAAGAGCGAGTGAGGGAGCAGGCGAAAACTTCTAGATTTTGAAACACGGCCAGTTAAACTACATTTCACAGCAGATCCACAAATGAAATTACCGCATCACTGTCGGAAGATGAAGCCTCTTTTTAATGAAATTAGAGATTTCTATTTAAAGCGGACGCTTGAGAAATGACGCGCAAAGCAGAAAATGAAGAAATGTTATCGGCTCGAAAACTTTCTTCACCTTCGAAGCCACTTGCGTGCGTTTCTTTCATTCATTCATTCAATCAATCATTAACTCGCATTTTAGATCATTTATACGTTGGTGCTTATACGTGACAATACTTATTACTGCGATAATTCTGCCGCCGCAGTCGCCGTCATGTTCCGTATACGGTCCAAGGGGGTGCGCCGACGATAGTGCCTCAATCTCCCGCGCGCAAGGGAGGGAAGCGGGGAGGAAGCGCGCCGTCTTCATCCACTCGCAAGGCACCTGAGGAGAGGGTCGTTCTACTCCGGCGGCGGCTGCTTATGGCGCGGCCGCACACGCCCTACCTTGAAAGTAATCTGCGATGCATTGGATAGAGTGCGTCGAATGCTTATAGCTTCGTGTGCGCTGTGTTTTCGCCGCTTAGTTCGCGTTGAAGCGAGGTCAGTTCGCTCGCTGTTCTGCTGCCGTGCTTTCTCACTCCAGCGTTTTGACAGCGAGCGTGCGCGGTCATCGAACGAGATGTGTTCATGTTTGCTTGTGCGCGCGTGGCACCATGCTTGTTAATTTAGTCAGCAAGCGAATGTTTGCAGTTTATACAGCCGATAAAACTACTATGCTTACTTCGTATAGCTGTCTAACAATTTGCTGTCGCAATCGACGCTGCGCCTTTCGGGCGAAACTGCGATCTTTTTTTCTGTGGTCCTCGTGGCCTTCATGAGTGCTCATCAGTCTATACTAAGTTGGCTGATGTTGGGCAACACTCGTATACTGTCTCCAGAGGTGCTGTATACACAGCGGCCCGCACAACACTTGCACCAGCCATGCTGGCCGATGTCTGATGCGAGTTCGAGACCTCATGGTATACAGCGAAATAAAAAAAGATGAAGCAACATCACTACACCACTACACAAGTCTGACGACTTGTCAATAGATTTGACATAACTTTCCCTCAGGTACTTCGACCTTTTGGCTAAAGTCAAGTCAACTTGCAGTTCCGGCTTGATGGTGCTGCTTTGGTTGGGCCATAGGGTCGAGGTATGTTGCTTTTAGCCGCTGAAAGCTGTAAATAGAGCATTAAAGTTTTTCCTTCCTTCCTTCCTTCCTTCCTTCCTTCCTTGCTTGCTTTTGGAGGTACCGTGCCATATATTTGTCTAGCATTCCTCTTGTACATGAAAGAAAAAGAAAACAGCGCGAACAGAATACCCAGGAAGAGGAACACGCAGGACGGGCGCTCTTCGTCCCCCCATATTGTGTAAATCCCCCCCCCCCCCCCTTTGCCATCCCGTAGGAATCGGACATTATACTTTCGGTGCATTTCGCACGCGGCGGAAGCGATCACTGGGCCGAGTCTCACAGGTCTGCAATTCATAAAGGCAGGGCATATTTACAATAAGGAAATAAGGAAATATGTTCTCTCTACTTATGCATGTGGTACGCCTTGCTTTTTCAAATTAAAAATAAAACGGCGCTTTTTTTAGCTTTCTTACCGAGCTTCAGAAGTGTAGAGAGTCGGAGCACCATCACACAGCTTGCGCGAAGTGAACTGCGCATTCTGACAAAAAAACCGTAATCGCATTTCTCTCGGACGCTCGCGATTGCGGAAGCTCACAGCAGCCGCTGTGGGCAATGATCGGATGCGCACAGAGGAAGCCGATGGAGGGAGATATGGCTGCAACGATTTCCCTTCGGTGTGTTACTAAGCCTGGCAAAGGGCGCCGGCGTATTTTTGGAGATCGTTAATTGGGGCGAAATCAGCGCGAGACGGGTGCAGTAAAGATTTGCGCGCATCGTGGACACATCGTCTCTCTCTCTCTCTCTCTCTCTCGAACCGAACGCGCACACACGCGCACACACACACACACACACGCGCACACACACACACACACACACACACACACACACACACACACACACACACACACACACACACACACACACACACACACACACATACACACACACACACACATCAACTAGCGCGCGACCAGACAATATTTTAAGAAAGGCTATACTGAAGCATGACTTACCTGAAAACCAACCGTTGGGTGATATGAACAATAAGTCTGCAAAGACACTGCTGCAGTTCCGGCACGATGCAGAGTTGGAAGGTTTTATTTGACTTTCTTTTATTCTCCATGTGCTTTGCATCAAATCCTCCAGAAAAAAAAGAGGGGGGAGAAAGAAAATGCATAATAAGGAGTCCAAGAGCAGAACAAGCCAACTTGTTCGTGTTTTGCTGTTTTCTTTTACCTGGGTTGACAAGTTCTCTTTCGCAAACAGGCGCACGTAGGTCAACGTACACGACCATTCGCAGAGGTACGTTCAGACACTACGGCATCATAAGCGCAGTGTGCGTAGCATGCAGTGCCAAAGTTGCCACGCCAGGCTGTAATTACCACGCTGCAGCACAGCCTAAGCGGCAATGAAGTGCACGGCAACCGGGAAAGGGGGGAGCCACAGGGGCCGGAGCACGATTCGGCAGGTGGAGATGTATCGAGATGAAACGCGGCATTCAGTTGACCAAGTCAATCGGTCCCAGCGGCAGCGGCGGGCCGGACACGCGGCTCGAGTTCGTGCTTGAGCGTCATTGAAGGAAAAACCGCGTGCTCCTGTACGACTGTGTACAAACTCGACGAAAGAGGCACACCGTGAAAGCGTCAAGACAGAGACGAAGATGAGGAGGAAATTACAGGGAGTGCGTGCGGGCAGCAAGTGACGGCGGAAGTGCGGTGCACGTGGGACCGTCCGTTGTGGCGAACGGCGTCGATCGATGGCCACGCTCGTTGCGCCCCGAGAGAGAGAGGCGCCGCCGCTGTGCTGCGCGGCAGCAGACGGCGTCGTCCTTCGGACAAGCGCGGCCGTGTGTTCCGTCGCAGACACGAGGCGAGCGACGGGCGGGTCAGCCGCAGTGGCTTTCCCGTAGCCTTGGTTACGGCGGATATAAGGTACGTTAGATAACCGATAGTGGTATAGCCAGATGCAAAGACGAAAGAAGGCGGGCAGTCGGCTAAACTAGCATCTACTTCGTGTAACGATGAAGGCAACGGTCGCGCTATGTGCACCTGAAGAGAAAACAATTCCCTCGCCTAATCGAACAACCTTTCGCCCTTTTACAGGCCCCTTATTCGCGGTGTCGCAATACCTAAATTTGTTGGCGGGCAGCGTACTTCGAGCCCGCGCTTGCTTCGCCTTCGCGCAGCCGAGCCAAAATCCGGCGCACCGAAATTATCCGCACGAACCACGTTTCGGTGTCTTGATAAACGTGAGATTTTTGCGCGTCAACAGTGTGGGCTACAGATGGCCGGGGCTGTGGCGCTGATCTCCGAATCAATGTGAGCTCTTGTTGTTCTTCCGACGCCCCTTCCAAGACCAGAAATGCTCAAACATGCGAGTAGCGACACTTTCTGGAACGTGCATAACGTTGTGCGACGGATACCTTCTGCAAGCATGAGGCGCACTGAAGGCACCGATCACGGCGACAACGGTAATAAAGTCAATGCCACCCCTCAGTGCCGAACTGCGGTAAGTTCGCAAGCGTTATTTCCTGCAACCTGCAAAAGAAGGCACCGCCGCGATCGCCCAAAAGTCGGCCGGCAGTCGGTTGCCAACTACGCAGCCGGGGGTGTCCTTTTTACGGCAGGATCGCAGAGAGGGGGCGTAATGCAAACACCGCTCGTGTGCTAGGTGCACACTGTGGGACCACTAGATGAGCAAACGCAGAGCCGTCCACTGCGACATCCCTCCTCCCCCACTTGATCAAGAGGCTGGGTGGCCGCACTGGCCGGAACATTCCCGAGGGATGTGTCGGTTACTGCGGGCCCAGATTCCTTCGGGGCGTCATTTGGACCCCCGATATACGGTGACGCGTGCGAGCGCATGAATAATCGACTCCAAGGATGGATCCGGTGCTGCATTAACAGCATTGGCACCCCGACATTCCTCCTCCTCTGCCGCCTAGGGAAAATCAAACTCTCCGAGCGTCGGTTGCCGGGGGTGACAAACAACCCCTGTTTCTATCATACGCATCTCGACACGACACCGCCGCACTCAGGTCGTCGAAAGAGCCTCTTGCGCAAGCTTCTCCTAGTCAATGGAAATACTAGATTTTCAGAGTCCATGCAAAAGGACACAAATTAGGAAATTGCCTGTGTACAGTTAACAGACTCTTGGCACGACGCATAATTGAAAGGAAGCCCACGGCCAACTTGCGTTTCCTCATTAATATACAAATGAAACGCAGAAATGATTTCATTATGCGATCACCGAACCGGTTTGAATGAAACGTTGCAGTTAATCGGTATGTCGAGTTGGTCGACGATAATCATGATGTAAAGTCAGCGAGCAATTGCGGGAAGAAAATAGGATCATGTGGCTGAACCTGAAAGAATTAACGACACATGCAAGCGCCGACCACAAATTGACAAAGAAAGTTAAGGGGGTTATATCGGACATTACCGCAGACACGTGGCAACATTGGCGTGTCCAAGAAAACAGCATTTCTGAGGTCTTGCAAAGCAAAAATAAATACAGAGTCAGTAGCCCCGAGTCAATGACTGCGTTAAGCAGTTTTGCTACAAAGTATACTCCGTCACATGACCTAGCCACTTAAGTCACATACAACCGGATGAGTATTTACACGAGCAATGTCCAAAGTTCGTCATCACTTGAAGACCAAGGTGCGCTCATGTCACTTTGTGAATCCACAAATTTATTCTGAGCTTTGTTTACGCGTTTCCGACACTTCGAGCGTTTTGCTATAAGGGGGTGTGATATCACAACGAACCGTGATGTAACAAGTAGCATTAATCTTCAATGGGCATCCCGATATATCTCAACAGGTTAGCGCAAGAGAAAAGAAGGTCGCAGTTTCGCCCGAAAGGCGAAGGAAGCATCGATTATTAAACAGCTATACGAAGTAAGGATAGTAGTTTTATCGGCCGCAAACATTCGCTTATTAACTAAACTAACAAACATAGTGCCACGTGCGCACAAGCAAACATGAACACATTTCACTCGATGACCGCGTACAATCGCAGACAAAACGGTGGAGATAGCGCGGCAGCACTGCAGCAGCAGTGAGCGAATTGACCTTCGTGTTCCCACTCGCTTCAACGCAAACTAAGCGGCGAGAATACAGCGCACACGAAGCTATCAGCCCTCGACGTACTCTGTCCAATGCATCGCAGATCGCTTTCAAGATAAGGCGCACGCGGCCGCGCCATTAACAGCCGCCGCCGCTTTCACTCACTTATCGCCCTTGGACTTTATACGGAACATCACGGCGACGGCGACGGTAAAAACGGGCCTGGAGTGTCCATATATGTGCTATCGATGTAAAAAATCCAAAGGATTGAAAATAAAGAAAAATATTTCGCCGAGCGTAGGAAGTTAACTTGGGTGAGGGTGAAAAGCTTCTTGCAAGACTTGCCAAAAAGCGGTAAATTTCGAAAGTTTGAGACACCAAGTTTTCGACTGCGCAACTGCGCACAACGAAGGCCGAAAGCAGAGAAATCCGGTACGTTTAAGGTACGTTTCCACGGTCGTTCGGTCGGCCTCTTTCATTGCTGCGAATAACATTCTTAGCCTTCAGTCACTGTGGGCCTATTTAGATTTTATTGCGCCGCTCTTCAACGAAAAAAAAAAAAAATTCTCACAGTGGGCGGAATCGAACCCGCATTGCACGGGTACCTCAAGCACAGCAACCAAACACTTCAGCGCTGCTCCACAGATAACCGCGGTGAGCAATGGTATAATTCTTATGCGTAGCACGCACCGGCGCGTCACGCATCTCGGATGCCACGCAAAAGGTCGGGAGTATTGCGAAGACTAAAAGTGAGTAAAGAAATGCTCTTTTTGAAACAGGGCAGGCGCTTGAAGCGCCACAGGAAAAGTTGCTATCGTTCACTTTTCTTTAAATAATGAACACTTTGCTGCGCCATCTAGCGGTGGAACCGCTAGATGGCGGTGGAACCGCTAGATGGAACCGCGCAGCGTGTCAAGAGGAATCAAGGAGGTTATATGAACCTTCTGGAGTGGCAGTGCCTGCAGCCGCCTACGGGAGCGAATGAAGCCGCGGCGGGCATCATTCTAGAGGCAAGAGATGGCGCGTCTCCAGCATAGGTGGCCGTGGAACACGCGCAGGATTCGGTTACATTTGTAGTTCCGCGATAAAAACTTGAGAAGAAACATCTATATGGCATACATTAGTCAGAGGTTGTGTACTACTGTGGTTCAGAAAAAAAAAATTCTGCATCCAGCTTTGGCCACACGCTTCGAGAAAAGCAACCGGCAGGACGCTTCTCCAATCGCATTTCTCCGCTGTGTTAAATTATGAGCGGTCTCTCGTATGATGTGACGGCGTAACATTCACCACTGATTACCCATTGAATGGCAAGAAATATTAAAGCCAACCTTTCTTTGCCTCTTCCTTCGGCTTTCCCACTGATGCTGCTGTTGCTGTTGTGGCTGCTGCTGTCCGGCCAACACCACCCAGACAACACCCTCTAGTTCTCTAGAGCGTGTTGGTCCGGCACACCGCGTCGGGTTGGTTCCAAGGAACGTGGCAGAGAAGAGACACCTGAGGAACTCGTCTGGACCACACCGCGTCAAATATGCACAATGCCCTCTGGAGCTCACGGGTCGTCACCACCTTAGCCTCTTGACATCTGCAATTATACGTGACCTCCCGCAAGCGCTTACCTTTCTACCAACGTGCAAGTCCAGAAGGAAGCTAGATAGAATGGAAGAGGGGAGAGGGAAGAGAAGGCAGAGAATGGGTAGAATCGAAGCAGGCACGAAGCGAATGAATAACAGCCTTGCCACTGTTCGCTCATAGTTCCCATAAAGATACAACGTGGGTGAGGGGAAGGGGGTAGAGATAGGGAAAAGGTGACGTGAGAAGGCAAGGAAACACTGGATAAACTTAAGTTCAAAGTACGGTGCGGTGCGTTCCTGCTATTTCTGACAAATAAAACCATGTAATATGCCTAGCGGATAACTTACGCAGGACATGCAGAAGCAGAGCCGCAATAATTGAAGCGCAACGCAGAGTCTAGGCGACACAACGGAAGCCTTCGCACGCCAAATAACCACTTCTGTGCACGCCGCAATAGCTTTGTGGCTATGGCATTGCTCGAGGTCGCGGATTTGACCAAGGCAGCCGCATTTTGACAGGGGCGAAAAAAAAAAAAACGCTCAATCCGGAGTACGCCACTACGGCCTGCCTCATAATCATATTGCGGTTTTGGCACGTACAGTTCCATAATACAATTCAAGTTTAATGCCTCTGCCACGATGCGATGTGCCATGTGAGGCAATGACAATGCTCAAGCCTCTCAGAGGTTATGAAAGAGGCTGAACGTGAATCCGTTCTTTTAGGCTGGGTAACTCAGATTGCTGAGACGATGCGATTTCCAATGTGGCAATGTCCCTAACATCAATGATTTCGCAAAGAAATGCGATTGTCGTTCCTCGCGGTACATGCCGATACTCGTTGTTAAAGTTGCTTAGCAAAACGACTGAACATTTGTTTCGCACCTGAAGAAGCCCTCTAGCTATGCAAATGTGGCGCTCAAGAAGCAGGGGGCTGTTTGCCTCAGCAATTCCTCAGCGTCGTCCTCCATGTCGCATCGGACAAGGGTAAGCACGCTGTTCTTGGGTGGTAACGTGACGTGATCGTCAGCAACGTGAAGCGCGATGTCACGGTCGTTGCCATTGCTGTTCTCTATGGCTTGCGTAGTAGCGAAGCTGACTCTGGACTCTTGCAAGTCGATGATATGGCACCGTTCGCCTGAAGGAAATCCATGCCGAGTATAGGCCGCGTGCACCGCCTATAGAGGCGCCACTGATAGCCACCTAGCGGGCGCTTCAAACAATACGCGTGGGAGCAGTAGCAGACGACAACGCTTTGCAGCAAGGGTGACTGAAGTTCGCGGCGGCGATTTGTCCTTGGTTCGGGCGCCAGACTGCTTCTTCTGCGGTGACAGCTGTAGGGAAGACGCAGACCTCTGTGGGAGCGGGTATGAACAAAGTGTTACCGGTGTTTGGGGCAACATGGTCCACATACGCGCCAGGTGCGTGCCGCAGACAAACGCCATGAAGACCATTTACATGAAGTGGAGCTCATGTAAACTAGCCGACAAATTTTGTTGACTAATGCGATGTCTCGACCGTTTTTTTTTTTCTTTAATTCTACCCTTGCCGTAATGCTGCTTCTGTACCTCAATAATAAGCACCCGTCGTTAGTGCAGACTTAGATAACAAATCCGCACGGTGCGATGTCTGCATATACCGTTGTGATTTTTCTGCCGATGAATACATGTGACGCCACCGAATAAGTGTAGTGAAAGTCGCCTGAAGTAGAATAATTGCGAATTTATTGATAGAAACGCGTACACTATAGTCAACGAAGCCACCAAACGCACGGGTTAATAAAAGCGCGTGTTAGCGCTGTACCGCCGATGAACTGCCGTTCGCGCTGCAGTTTTTGCAATTTTAAATTCCCTAAGGGAACTGCTTGGAAACGTACAAAGCTATAGTGTGACTAACATTGCAGTACTTTTTTTTAAATGTTACTAGAGAGAATGGCCACATGATATATTTAAAGGCAGAGCAGCGCCAGTCAAATTAGATACAGCGCTGGCGGCAAGGCCGGGTTTAGTCCTATGCGGCGTAATCATAATAAGAAATAATTCAGCTGAGTGCAAAATTCACTTGCAAGAAGCGACTATGTTGTGAAACAAACAAATCACTCGGCGTGTAAAGTCTGCTCAGACAGCATCAAGGTATGATGATGTGACGCGAACTACTCAGCGAAAAATGGATCAGCGAAAAATAGAACAAAAATACCATATGCAGTAACTATTAGCAATTCTCGCCCTGAGCTACCTATTTTCTAAACACATTTCCCAAAAAACCACAATATCTAAGGTGCCCTCGGGCGAAATGAATAAAGCTGTTAAAGAAGCACTTGCTTGGTGTCATTCCGATAAGACACAGCGTGATCTATACCCTTTACAAACGAGGCAGGGTGAAAACCTCGCAGCTCAAAAGAATCAAGAGTTATGCATGAAGCAACTAGCAACAGTTAAACATGGGCGAAGCCACGCATAAAATAAATGTAAAAACATGAAGTGCCCGACAGCTGGTGCGAGGCTTTACCGGGCCACATAAAACTAACAATTTCAGTTCTTGCAAACTTCTGTAGCTTTAACATGCAAAACAATGCGCTCATGCAGTCGTGCTGCCTAGCTAGCCCAACGCGGTAAAGAAGCGGAAAACAATATAAGCGGCAAACGGCATTCCGAACTTTAGCGAAATGCCTTTCAACCGCAGGTTGCACTGCAGACGAACTTCGTCGCTTACCCGTCTAACTACAATTGAGTAAAAAAAATAATAATAAAAAAGAAAAAACACCGAAGCGACAAAGGAAAGGATGAGAACAAGAAATTTCGCGCCGAAGCTACGATCCATTGCCACCGTTGCTCCTGCTGATGAGGCTTTGCGGGGAATAATTAGAACCGTATCACCGGCACGTTTTCGCCGGTATTTGAGCCCCCCCACCCTGCAACAATTCTTCTTCGACATTCTTCGGAAGCTTTGGCCATCCCACACATGCGAAGGGTGTTGCTCATTTTGCTCTGAAAACACAAATAAGACGGAGAAGCACTATCAGCGACGCAACAAACTACGGCGTGCTACGGCGCGCGGCTCGCTCCTCTCCCATGCGTTCTGCGCAAGGCCGCCACCAGTGGCGCGGCCATCGGCGTGCACGCCGCGTATAAGGTCCTTCGAACATTCAGGAAAAATGACGAAGTCGCCGATGTACGTGAAGCCCCGAATGTTGACACCTGTCGTGCACCGGTCCATCGGAGTTATGAGGTGCCCTCCTGCAGTATGAACCTGAGTCCCGGTCCATTGCGTCGAAACTTTGTTCAGGATACGCGCGAGATTCTGGCTCATAACAGACGTGTCCGCACCCGTGTCGATTAACGCCGTGACTTCGTGGTCGCCTATGGTAACTGGTACGTCGCAAGATACTGACACCGAACTGCACTGGTTTCTCTTCGTCTCAATTACGTCATCTCGCGGTCGTCTTAGTGGAGGATCTTCAGCGTTCGCAACGTCAGCGACCTCACCTCCGCAGGCCGCTGGACTCAGTTTTCCAGGGAGGCAGGGCTGGGTGAGCGACGCCTTGTTGCGCTCGGCGTGAAGATGGGGCTGGAAGACCTTTTTCGGGTAGGTGACAGTGACAAGGGGACACGGAATCGTGGGGCAAATGAGGTCCTGGCATTCGCGAGGTAGGCTTCAATCTCTAGGGGGCGTTCGCCATTGCGCGGGCACGGCGCATTCAGTGAAAATCCACGGAGCCCAGCTCGACGGTAAGGGCACGCCCCGTAAAGGTGATCGGCTTCACCGCAATGAAAGCACAAGGGCCTCCGGTCTGTAGTGCGCCATACGTCGCTCTTGCGGGGTGGTCGTGTTTCAGCCATGAATGGCGTGCGGCGAGGCCTGAAGTCGCCAGTTGCTTGTTCAACGGCGCGCACACCCTGAAAGTCCGGGACGTCGCTCACATCGCGAAAAATCGGGGACAACGAACTTCGCGCAGCTTCCGCATACGACATGCGAGGTTGTGGCTGCCATACCTCGTGCTGTGGTGTCTCGGTTCGCTCTGGGACTTGGACTGCCTGCCTGATTTGCTCCCGGACCTCAGCCAGAGCGAGTCGCTGTACCGATGCCGGCGCCACCTGAAGCTTTTGGAGCTCTTCTCGAAAAACAAGCCTAAAGAGCTCCCGCAAGGCGTCGGTATGGTCCAGGGGTATAGCGAGAGGGTCACGCGATAGGGCCAACAGGTCGCGGTTGTACTGCCTTGTTCGCTGCTGCAGTGCCTTTTTCATTGATATGGCTTCCGCGAGAAACTCTGAACGGTCGTTGGTGGGTTGCGTATTAGGGCACCGAATAACTCTTGCTGAACACCGCGCATCAAGTTCCTGAGCTTCTTTTCTTTCAGCATGGACGGATCTGCGGGTCGGAAAAGTCGGCACATATCTTCGACAAACATTGCGACGCTTTCACTCGGCCTCTGCACTCTCGCCTGAATTGCAGATTCAGCTCGCTCCTTGCGATCGAGGCTGACGTATGTGCTGATTAGCTGCTGTCGGAATTCGTCCCATGTCGACAGGGCCGCCTCACGGTTCTCAAACCATGTCCGCGCATAGTCCTCGAGGGCAAAGTAGGCGTTGCGTAGCTTGAGCTCTGGAGTCCAGCCGTTGAATTCTGCGACACGCTCAAAGTGATCGAGCCAGTCCTCTACATCCTCGAAGGTGTCCCCATGGAAGGACGTGGGGATTCGCGGCTGGTTGAGGACGACCTCGGTCGGCGCGCATGAGGAAGAAGACGGAACCGATGTGCTCATCCTTCTGACTTGATTGGGTAGAGGCTCGTGCTCAGGTGGCAGTACTTGAAGTCGATGGCTAGTCCGTACGTGAACAGGAGTCAGCTCGACCGGTCTTCGTACTGGGCTTGTAGACGGTGTTCGATCTGGGAGTGGTAGCATGTGCCCGCACCTCCACCAGAAAAATTTAACGTAGACTGATGACGAAGCCTTGCAAAATAGACGCTTCTTGTCTTGTCTTGTCTTGTCTTGTCTTGTCTTGTGTCCCAGACAGTGGCGCGTAGCCACTATGGGGGATTGGCCAAGAAGCAGGCGGTTTTCCGTATGGTTAGAAGTAGAGAGAAACTCTACTTCTCTCTTTAATGGCGGGCCGGAAGAGCCTGCAGCTTACGCGCTTCATCGTCTTTCATGGCGCCGACCTTTGCGCGGTCCGTCCTGTGGTGCGGGAGCCCCACATCATCGTGTCAATACATATCATATATATATATGTATATATATATATATATATATATACACCCGCCGTGGTTGCTCAGTGGCTATGGTGTTAGGCTGCTGAGCGCGAGATCGAATCCCGGCCACGGCGGCCGCATTTCGATGGGGGCGAAATGCGAAAACACCCGTCTACTTAGATTTAGGTGCACGTTAAAGAACCCCAGGTGGTCCAAATTTCCGGAGTCCTCCACTACGGCGTGCCTCATAATCAGAAAGTGGTTTTGGCACGTAAAACCCCATAATTCATTCACATATATATATTGACACGTGTACTTATATTCAACGGGCGACCACGTTTCGCCGCCTAACAAATGTTATCGCACAGCGCGGGACGCGTCTGCATGTATCCGAAGTTTGTGGAAAGTTATCGATGCTTCTATCCGCTGTCTGTTGTCGCCGAACCTTGTGTTATCTGATTTCATTGCGTGACTCGAATGTTGTAGAACTTTGTGGAAGGCGTGCGGGTCCCAACGATTAGTCTGGAACATTCGATGACTGCTGTATAAAAGCCGACGCGCTTGACCCGCTGATCAGATTTTCGACGATCGCCGACCGTGTTCGCCGCTATCGTTGTGCTATAAGTGTAGCCTGTTTTTGTGGGCACAGGTTCGCCCAATAAAAGTTAGTTTTGTCGTTCACAGTATTGCTACTGTGTTCTTCAACGTCACCACCACGTGACATCTGGTGGAGGTGCTTTCGTTCATGTACCGGACGCCCCCGACAAGCCGTGATCCAAGCCCGGACCACAAAGAGAACACCAACGTAGTCCCGGAGCATCGAGCAAACCGCCGTCTTCAACAGCTGCCCCCGGAGCACGGACTTCTACCTGAGAAGACCAAGAAGATTGTGGACAAGGCTACCCCAATGGCAGCCCCAGCGTCCCCCATCGTGCTGCAGCAGCCCAGGGAACCTCCGACGTTCCGTGGATCAACATTCGAGGACCCGGAAACCTGGCTCGAGACGTATGAGAGGGTCGCTACGTTTAACAGTTGGGACAGCGACGACAAGCTGCGGCATGTCTATTTCGCACTGGAAGACGCCGCCAGGACCTGGTTCGAGAATCGAGAAGCCACCTTAACGACGTGGGACCTGTTCCGAAGCGGCTTCTTGCAAACGTTTACAAGCGTCGTGCGAAAAGAGCGAGCCCAAGCACTACTAGAAACCAGAGTGCAGCTGCCAAACGAGACGATCGCGATCTTCACGGAGGAGATGGCCCGTCTTTTCCAGCACGCCGACCCGGAAATGTCAGAAGAGAAAAAAGTCCGCTTCCTAATGCGGGGCGTCAAGCAAGAACTTTTCGCAGGGCTTATTCGTAACCCACCGAAGACCGTAGCTGAGTTTTCTGCAGAGGCATCGACGATCGAGAAAACTCTGGAGATGCGCACCCGGCAATATAACCGCCAGGGGCTCTCGCCGCAGTACGCCATCCAAGGACTGGATTCCGGCGACCTTCAGGAGACCATCAGGGTCATTGTGCGCGAAGAACTGCGCAAGGTCCTGCCTTCGTCGCAGCCCCAAGTGGCTTCGATCGCCGACATCGTCAAAGAAGAGGTGCACCGATCGCTTGGAGTTCCCGAGCTGCAACCACAATTACCGCAGCCCCAGCCAGAAGCGATGACATACGCCGCCGTCGCACGCCGTCAAGGTCCCCCTCCGCGACCAAGCCAGGGCCGTGCAACGACGCAATTCCGTCGTCCGCCGCCGCCGCCATCAGCACGCCCACCCGTCGCCCAGCGCAGCTACCCGAGGAAGACCGACGTTTGGCGCGCTCCTGACCACCGCCCGCTCTGCTACCACTGCGGGGAAGCGGGTCACGTCTACCGACGATGTCCGTACCGGGAAATGGGACTGCGAGGTTTCGCCGTGAACGCTCCACGCCCGCAGCAAGGTGAACGCCCTCGCGATATCGCCGACTACCTCGCCGCTACTCAGTGGAGCTCTCGACGACCGTCGCGTTCGCCATCACCAGGCCGCTACCTGTCACCGCAGCGCCGACCATACACTGGCCCAGCCCGAGGCCGGTCAGCGAGCCCGTATCCGGAAAACTAAAAGCAGCAACCGATGGAGGTGCGGTTGCTGTTCGTCGAACTGACGAAGATCCTCCGCCGCCGACGAAGACGACGAAGAGACCACCTCGACGACATAATAACGACCCGCCGCCGTCCCGACGCAGTCAGGAAGCCAAGACTACACCGACGAAAGACGACTTGACGACGCGACGTTCCAGCTTCAGTTCAACACGACGCAGCCGCGATCCGACGCCAAGACCTAACTGCAACGCAAGACAAAGAACCACCGACCTCGACGTGCTTCTCGAAGGCCACGCAGTTACCGCCTTAGTGGACACAGGCGCTGATTACTCCGTCATGAGTGGACACATCGCCGCCCAGTTGAAGAAGGTTAAGACTGCATGGGAAGGCCCTCAAATTCGCACCGCTGGAGGACACCTGATTACGCCGACTGGAATGTGCACGGCAAGAATAACCATTCATGACCGGACTTACCCTGCCACCTTCGTTATCCTCCAACAGTGTTCACGAGACGTCATTCTCGGTATGGACTTCCTGAATCAACACGGCGCAATCATCGACCTGAAGTCGAAGTCAATAACGCTGTCGGCAGATAAAGCGATACCGCCGGAAAGCCCTCGTAGTCACCACGCCTTGAGTGTGCTCGAAGATCAAGTAAGCATCCCGCCTCGCTCCAGCATTGTTATTTCGGTCGGCACCGAAATACCCGCTGACGTAGAAGGTGTCATCGAAGGCGACCAACGTCTACTGCTAGACCGCGAAATTTGCGTCGCAAGAGGGATCGCTCGACTGCATGGAGGGAAAACTGAAGTGTTGCTGACAAACTTCAGCCAGGAGTTCAAGCACATCAACAAGGGCACGACGATTGCGTACATCGAGGAAATTCTGGAAACCAGTAATGCGTTTGTCCTCTCGGATTCCGCCGCATCTACCTCTACGACCATAATTCCCGAACCAGATTACGACATTAATCCAAGTCTCCCCGTGGTTAAGCAGCAACAGCTCAGAAGTCTGCTTCGACGATACAAAGACTGCTTTTCGACGTCGTCGAGGATTCGACAAACACCAGTCTCAAAGCATCGCATAATAACCGAAGAGTGCGCTCGACCACTCCGCCAGAGCCCTTACCGAGTTTCAACGCGAGAACGCGAAGCTATAAGACAACAAGTCGACGAAATGCTGCGCGACGACATCATCCAGCCGTCGAAAAGCCCGTGGGCGTCTCCAGTTGTTTTAGTGAAGAAAAAGGACGGAACTCTACGTTTCTGCGTCGATTATCGTCGTCTGAACAAGATCACGAAGAAGGACGTATACCCCCTCCCACGGATAGACGACGCATTGGATCGGCTCTGCAACGCTAAATGCTTCTCCTCGATGGACCTCAAGTCTGGCTATTGGCAAATAGAAGTCGACGAAAGAGATCGCGAAAAGACGGCCTTCATCACCCCAGACGGCCTCTACGAGTTCAAGGTTATGCCATTTGGACTGTGCTCGGCGCCTGCAACGTTCCAGCGCGTGATGGACACGGTTTTAGCAGGATTGAAGTGGCAGACCTGTCTCGTTTACTTGGATGACGTCGTTGTATTCGCCGGAAATTTCGACGATCACCTTAGGCGGCTTGCCACAGTACTAGAGGCCATCAAGTCATCAGAGCTCACTCTGAAACCAGAAAAGTGCCGCTTCGCTTACGATGAGCTTCTGTTCCTAGGCCACGTCATCAGCAAGTCTGGAGTCCGCCCTGACCCGCAGAAGACAGCTGCCATCGCAAAGTTCCCGCAGCCCACCGACAAGAAGGCAGTGCGTAGATTTCTTGGCATGTGTGCCTACCACAGGCGATTTGTCAAGGACTTTTCACGCATCGCTGAGCCGTTGACACAGCTAACTAAATGTGACGTCGAGTTCAAATGGGAAACGCCGCAGGCCGACGCATTTCAAGAACTAAAACGACGCATGCAGTCGCCGCCCGTGCTTGCGCACTTCGACGAGCACGCCGATACCGAAATCCACACTGACGCCAGTAGCCTAGGCCTCGGTGCCGTCCTAGTCCAGAGAAAAGATGGACATGAACACGTGATAGCTTACGCTAGCCGGTCGTTGTCAAAAGCGGAAGGCAATTATTCTACAACCGAAAAGGAATGCCTCGCCATCGTTTGGGCTACAGCGAAATTTCGCCCTTACCTATATGGCAGGCCATTCAACGTGGTCAACGACCATCACGCGTTGTGTTGGCTAGCTAACTTAAAGGACCCTTCAGGACGGCTAGCACGGTGGAGCCTCAGACTACAAGAATACGACATCACTGTAACATACAAGTCTGGACGAAAACACTCAGATGCTGATTGCCTATCACGCGCCGCCATTGACCCGCCGCCGCAAGATGACGAGGATGACGACGCCTTCCTTGGAATAATAAGCGCGGAAGACTTCGCCGAACTGCAACGAGGAGACCCGGAGCTAAAAGCCCTAGTCGAGTATTTGGAAGGGCACACCGACGTTGTCCCTAGGGCATTTAAGCGTGGATTGTCTTCGTTCACGCTACAAAACAACCTGCTCGTGAAGAACTTCTCACCAGTCCGCGCCAGCTACCTTCTTGTTGTACCGTTAGCGCTGCGTCCAGAAATACTGCACGCCCTACACGACGATCCAACCGCTGGGCACCTCGGATTCTCCCGGACGCTGTCGAGAATACAGGAAAGGTATTACTGGCCGCGTCTGACCGCCGACGTCGCCCATTACGTCAAGACAAGCCGAGAGTGTCAGCGGCGCAAGACACCACCGACAAGGCCAGCAGGATTGCTACAGCCGATCGAACCTCCTCGCCGACCATTCCAGCAGATTGGGATGGATTTGTTGGGGCCGTTTCCGATGTCAACATCCGGGAATAAGTGAATCGTCGTGACGACGGACTATCTCACCCGCTTTGCTGAAACTAAAGCTCTACCAAAAGGCAGCGCAGCCGAAGTGGCGAAATTTTTCGTCGAGAACATCCTGCTGCGACATGGTGCCCCAGAAGTCCTCATCACCGACAGAGGAACGGCTTTTACAGCAGAGCTCGTCCAAGCCATTCTGCAATACAGCCAGACAAGCCACAGGAGGACAACTGCCTACCATCCGCAGACGAATGGTCTCACGGAACGCCTGAAGAAGACCCTCGCCGACATGCTAGCAATGTACGTCGACGTCGAGCACAAGGCGTGGGACGCGGTCCTGCCGTATGTAACCTTCGCTTACAACACGGCAGTGCAAGAAACAACACAGATCACGCCGTTTAATCTGGTTTACGGCAGGAACCCGACGACGACGCTCGACGCCATGCTGCCCCACGTCACTGATGAAGAGAATGTTGACGTCGCTAGCTATCTGCAGCGCGCCGAAGAAGCCCGACAGCTCGCCCGCCTACGGATCAAGAACCAACAAAGGACCGACAGCCGACACTACAACTTGCGACGACGCTTCGTCGAGTACCAGCCCGGCGACCGTGTTTGGGTTTGGACCCCGATACGCCGACGTGGACTGAGTGAGAAACTATTGCGCCGCTATTTCGGACCCTACAAGGTCATTCGACGTATTGGCGCACTGGACTATGAGGTCGTGCCAGACGGAATTTCGCATTCACAGCGGCGCCGCACACGATCTGAAGTGGTCCACGTGGTGCGTCTTAAACCCTTTTACGGACGCTGACGAACTTCGTTATTTTGTTGTTTTCTTTGCTAGGAGTGCTCTTCTTTTATTACTTTCGTTTGTTTGCAGCATCGGGTCGATGCTTTTTAAGAGGGAGGTATTGACACGTGTACTTATATTCAACGGGCGACCACGTTTCGCCGCCTAACAAATGTTATCGCACAGCGCGGGACGCGTCTGCATGTATCCGAAGTTTCTGGAAAGTTATTGATGCTTCTATCCGCTGTCTGTTGTCGCCGAACCTTGTGTTATCTGATTTCATCGCGTGACTCGAATGTTGTAGAACTTTGTGGAAGGCATGCGGGTCCCAACGATTAGTCTGGAACATTCGATGACTGCTGTATAAAAGCCGACGCGCTTGACCCGCTGATCAGATTTTCGACGATCGCCGACCGTGTTCGCCGCTATCGTTGTGCTATAAGTGTAGCCTGTTTTTGTGGGCACAGGTTCGCCCAATAAAAGTTAGTTTTGTCGTTCACAGTATTGCTACTGTGTTCTTCAACGTCACCACCACGTGACAATATTGTTAATAAAGCATGAAAGAAGAGAGAGGACGAAGAAGATGGGAGACGCTGGCTGCTGCGTGTTGTTGGTCAGCCATCTTAACTAATCTGACTTAGCCTGTATATATTGGGGGCGAGCTCCACCACTGGAAAAGTTGGCGCCACCGTCGGCCTGACGCGGAATGAGGGATCACGTGGACACAGCGGCCGCGTCGGCTGCTTCGGAAGCACCGAAGAAAGTTGAAAACGAAAGTATGAAGTCATAGCTGCGTTGCGGTTCTGATTAAGTAGTGAGGCTTTACCGTCTTAGGTGTCTGCTTGACAACATTTGAAAGTACTATAATAGGCAGTGGCTGCCTTTGGAGGCGCCCAGCATGGTAGCTCGGTGCTTGGTGCCGCACGTACGCAACGGAGCCCGGTGTCAGCCTTATTCACACGTAGCCGCAGGGCAAGGAGCTGCGTGAAGATTGGTTGGCGAAACTTAGTACCGGAAGACAGCCATCGGCTACAACTTGGGTATGCAGCAAGCACAGAGGCGAGGAAGATTTCTGCTACGGCGCCGGGACTGCGCGATGTTCGGTGAGTAGCAGAAAACGCGCGCTGAGACGCTCGCCCGCGCACGCTGCCCGGCTAATGTCATGACGCTTTATTAATGCGGAAGCCTTTAATGGCTCATTGTCAAGGTCATCTTTCGTTAGCAGAAACTGTCACAGCTTTCCAGTCTCCTGATTGGTCTCCTCTGTGTTCTGACGTCACTGTCGCTAGGCGCAGGTGTGCGCCTCCTGATTGGCTCGCGCGCGTGACGTCACTGTCGTCAAGTGCGTGTGTCGGGGTGGTTCGGCGCCGCGCGGGATGGCACGCGTGGCGGCCGTGTGTTCGACGGTGCGCCCTGATGTCACTGTCGTCAGGCGCTTGAGGTGGCCTCCCGATTGTGCACTGTGTGGCCTGACGTCACTGTCGCGAGGCGCGCATGGCGACCGTCTGCTTGGATGTGGTGTGGCAGCGGCGGTGGCGGCAGTTTACTTTGCGGTATCGTGTGGGAAGGATGCTTCGTCTAACCAGTGTCTCCCAACGCGCGACGTGCGGCAGCCGCTGAACGCAAGCGGCGCTCAAGAGAGGCTGAGCGTATACGTCGCATGCATCAGGGCGGCGAGGCACGTCCGACACCACAGAGTCCAGAAACGCGACGGACCAACGCAAGAGAGGCAGTGCGTTTGAAGCGACTCGCTGCATCTCCGGGTACCTAGGCAAAGAAGCTCGGAAGCGCCGTGACCGCTACCTCCCTTATGGTCAAGTTGGATTCCCTGCCCAGCAAAGCCACTACCAACCATGGGAGTTGTCTAGACCTCGTCTTCAGCACTCGCAGTAGTGTGACCAACCTTGACTACATATCTGTGCACTTCAGTGACCATAAAGCAGCCATCCTGGATGCGGACCCACTAAAGCACAAGGAGTTCACCGGCCATGAGTTGCAAGCCGACATCCTCCGAGATGACAGCTTTGAAATGATGGACTCAGAAGACATCACAACGATAGACATAGGCGTAAACGACGTTGCAGGCATTTAATAAACAAATAATCATTCACATAACAGTGTACTAGTTGTGCGCCTCCGTGGTGTTTCCGACGCAACAAATCGCCATTGGCAATGGTGGCACGCTTCCGCCGTTTCACACACAAAGTGTCTTCCGTTTTTAGTTCTATGAACTTGTTGATACTATATTCTGGCAAGATCACTGGAATGGAAAGGGAGCGGTAAGAAGCGCATTAAAAAAAGGCATGGCATATGGTCACGTTTGCGTTATGAATATAATGCACTGGATTA
Source organism: Dermacentor andersoni (assembly GCF_023375885.2). NCBI lineage: Eukaryota > Metazoa > Arthropoda > Arachnida > Ixodida > Ixodidae > Dermacentor > Dermacentor andersoni. The sequence goes on from NC_092815.1 coordinate 11,346,705, forward strand.
CGAAAAAGAAGCAGAGGGAAATCGCACGCTGAGAAGACCGATAAACATACAGTGCAACTTGAGAAATAATATTGAAATGTCCAAGAATTTAGAAGACAAAAAACAGATTCAATCGTCGTGACGGCACAGCACAGTCGCATAGCCATCGAAGTCTCTATAACGAAATTATTTTTGAACAGTTCTGATAGCGTCCACGCAACAATGGTTGCTAGTGTGCTGTCAAATGCTCATATGCTGCGGCCTAAAGCTCACGGCATGGTGCGAAAACGCACTCACAGCGAAAGCAAAACATTGTGCGCGGACATGCATGCAGACGCGCAGTCGGTCGCTGCGAACCCGTGCGATCGCTGCATTGAGGCTTCACTCTTATGCCAGATTTGGTTATACAGACAGCTTACTGTAAGAACATATTTCACATAGCTTACTCTCAGCGTTTGGCTACCTTTCACGCAAGAAGCCGGTTCGGGAGACTCCATCGCGGCGACCGCGCGCAGTGGCGTTCACTGTACGTATTCGGTAAAGAGATAGCGTCTGTAAACGATTCTGTGCTTTCAGTTTGCCCAAGATTATTATATCGACAGTCAAAAACTTCCTTCGTTTTGAGAGTACCTACATAAATGTCCAGGAGGGCTGCCGCGTGGTGTTTTTATTGAGCGCCGTAAGCGAAACCTACGAGGAGCGCGCCGCGTCGTCCCTCATATACTACGCAAGGGAGGCGCTTCCGACAGATGACGACTCCGTAACTCCTCGCCCCCAATATTGTAATTATACTCTTTCTGTACTTACAACATATCACATGGGAGTGCCTGGAAAGGCCTTCACATATTAATAGCCCATACATAACTGCACATCCACTTATGTTAAATAGGCAGTAGGAGGCATGGCTTGCGGACGAGGGAAAGGAGAGCCAAATGGCTCTCCTGGACCAAGCCCAGCGAGCCGCTCGCGCCAGTGGAGCCCTGGACTAAGGGCCCAACCAGGCTCGCCTACTTTTCTTTTTGAAATAAAGTTTCTTTCCTTCCTTCTTTCTGTACTCGCAACCATAGAGTTTCCTACAAAAATTACTAGAGGGAACTCTGGCGCTGCAGTCGTTGTCCTACCATGGGAATGATGGGAAGTACATGGATTTGTCTGATCTTCGTGCTTGTGAATTCAGACGTTCTTGTGGCTTTGTATATTACGCTATATAAATGTTATTGTCGTATATTTCGGCGCAATTTATATTCTTCGAAGTGCAAAAGACGCCGGGAACGCGTACAATTGCTATTAATTGCAACGATTGAGCTTGTCCAGGTGGCCAAATCGAAACGCGCCAAGCGTCTCAAGGCACTGGCATGCCCGCGATAAATTCGTAAGGGCGTTTCATTCGCTTGTCCATACATGCGTCCGTGGCTTAATGGTTTCAATATCAGGCTTCTGAGCTAGAGTCCCTGTGTTCGAATCCTGCCGTCGGGCAATTTTAATTATGTTTATTTAATTATTTATTGCGCAATATACTGTTGAAAATGACAAGTTTACAAAGTCAGAAAGCCGTTTGAAGCCAAAAGGACGAAACTTAGGCAAATCCATGTACTTCCCATAATTCCCATGCTGGGACAACCGCTCCCATTGCAGCTCCCGTATAGACACTAGCGCCAGAGTTCCCTCTAGTAATTCTTGTAGGAAACTCTATGCCCGCAACATCAACCCGTAACATATTGGTGGAGGTGCTAGGTATTGACGGCCCAGAGTTGCTCCTTGTCCTTCCTCGTCATCTGCAATCCGTCGTTCTCGAACGACTTCACGATGCACCGACGGCGGGACACCATGGAGTTTTGCGTACATACGACCGCGGACGACGCCGGTTTCTCTGGCCAGGTCTCTACCGCTCTGTGCGTCGTTATGTCGCAACTTGCGAACTGTGTCAGCGCCGGAAGAAACCTCCCCTGCAATTGAAGTTCCCTCTGAACCGTTCTTTCGCGTAGGCCTTGATCTGCTTGGCCCTTTTCGACGACGACTACAGGGAATAAGTGGATCGCCGTCCTTACTGATTACGCGACACGCTACGCAATAACAAAGGCGTTGCCGACTAGTTGCGCAACAGACGTCGCCGATTTTCTCCTCCACGACGTCAATCTCCACCGCGGTGCACCTCGACAGTTACTTACAGACCGCGGCCGCTCTTTCTTATCTCGAGTTGTCGACGACCTCCTCCGCTCTTGTGCCACTGAGCACAAGCTGTCCACTGCCTACCACCCACAAAAGAACGGTCTTACGGAACGTCTCAACCGAACAATCCCAGAGATGCTGTCGATGTACGTCTCCAACGATCACCACGACTGGGACGCCACGCTAGCTTACGTGACGTTCGCGTATAACTCGTCCCGACATGACACCGCAGGATATTCGCCCTTTTATCTCTTGTATGGTCCCGACCCCACGTTGCCGTTTGACACCATCCTCCCTTCTGTGCCGCGTGTTGCGACTGGGTACGCTCGTGAAGTCATTGATCGCGCTCACATGGCGCGTCAAGTCACCCGATCTCGTTTATTAGCCTCGCAGCGTATACAAAAAGAGCGTTACGACCGCTGCCATCACGATGTTAAGTTCGCGCCAGGTGCTTGGGTGCTCCTCTGGTCACCATGTCGTCGAGTTGGCCTCTCCCGCAAGCTTCTCTCTCGCTACACGGGGCTTTTTGAAGTCCTACGCCAAGTTAACGACGTAAATTACGAGATTTCGCAGCTACACTTTGATGCATCCTCCAGTCAGACGCCTGTCGACGTCATGCACGTTTCGCGGCTGAAGCCATACTTCGCTCGCAATTCTTCGCCTACCATGCACCGAGACGGCGCTTCGCCACCCGCGGGTCCTGTTACGGAAGGATGAAAGAAAGGAAGAAGATCGCGAGACGCTGGCTGCTGCGTGTTGTTGGTAGTCAGCCATCTAACTACCCTGACTATGGTCTTTCTATACTCGCAACATGCCCGTAACAATATATATATATATATATATATATATATATATATACAGCAGCTCGCGCTATAGGTCTTCTCTTCGAGTGGAGAGAGCGACGTCGCTACACCCTTTCCCACTTTATTGCTGACTCACTGCATGAGCTTTTGGGCCAGACCTCGTGTAGAGCGTTATTGCATTTCGCCCCATTATCAAAGGTTTGCCCACAGGACGGGCAGACCTCCACACATACTGGAAGAGCGTAGCATGATACGGTGACTCCTCCACTACATGACCCCACCACGGGACTCAAGCGACCGCGGATTGCGCTGCCTCCGGGATAGGCGCACTTGGCTCGCGAGAAGAAACCGACCAAGCAGGTGCACCACATCCAGGGGACGAAAGCAAGAAAAGCTTCGCTTCTGTTGTCAAAAATCTGTATTAATAATGGAGGAATTGTGCACTCGAGCGCGCATACTTGTTGCAGCGAGCATACTTAGGTACCGTTTGTTGTTCCTTTCGGAAAAAAGTCCGTACCAGATTGACCAGGGCCCGATCATCGATGACAAAGAGTTAGCACAGATACATCGACTCGTAATACGCGTCGCTCTCTCGGCGTTCGCAAAAACTGACTGTGCCGTCGAAATAAAGAATAGGTTGTCGTTCCTACCATGTATCTTCGGCAAGCACTGCGCATGCATCGAGTGACTACCCATGCAGTGTAGCGCCTTAATATCGCAGCTTTCGCAGCTACCGTGACTCGCACAATAGGGCGACTCTGCGGGCGCCACTTCTTGCCTGCGCCGAGGCGCCAGAAAGAAGCCCAGAGTATACAGCGAGACCCAGCAAGCAGTTGTAAACGGGACTCGGCTAAGCCTTATCGGACCGGCCTGCGGGAAATCATGACAGCAGCCGTTCGGCCCTGTCCGCTTCCAGGCGCACGCGCAGTAAAAATGGGGTTCGAAAGCGTCGTATATTACACGAGGACGGCTATCGCGACGGATGTCGCGGTTAAGAAAACCTAAGGCGTCCGGCGATGACTTTCCCAAGGCTCGCCACCGAGGACAAAAGTCGTCAACAAAAGCGACACGAGAAACACCGCTAGCGTTTGCACAGCGATACGAGATATCCTCTGTAGTGCTAAGCATGCTCACACCGTGGCCCAAGCTGGCACTTTGAAGATCTTTAATGCTCAAAAAACGCCACGACGAAACGCTTTACTCATATAATCACATTTTATTAACCCGCAAAAATGGAAAACTTTTCTGCTAAATCGCTGGTGTTCTTAAATACATATAGACTGTTCGTTGATTTGTATGATTAGACTATTACATCGAATTTAAATATTTAGTAGTGCTTTTTTTTCTCAATTTCCTTGTAAAGAGGTTTCTAATTATTTTGCGTCAAAGGCTTAGCGTTTTCTGTAGACTGCTGTTCTGTGGGATACTGTTCATTATAAATTTTTCAGTGACATACTATAACAGAGCAGTCGCTACAGATTTCTGAGTATTTTATATGATGTGCGTTGTATCTATTTTTCCCATTTTTCATTTTTACGTGACCATTTGAAATCTGAATATTTTTTTTCAGTCAAATGTATTTTTCTGTCTCTTGTTTCTGCCAAGTAATGGGGCAAGCACCCAGTCAAGCTGCAGCTTAGCAGCTTATTGTGCTTGTCCTAGCATTCTTCGGTTCTTCTACAAAAGAAATGCTAAAATAAATTGACTTCACTTAATTCGGTATCTGTCATGACCCCATCGCGTTGTCAATGAATATTTGTATACAAAACGCTTCTGTTATCAAAATGACACCGAAGTCGGCGACTTCCACTATTCCATATACTTCGAGTAGCATGACAACATAGCCAGTTTTCAAGCACAGTTTGGTTGCTTCCTAGCTCGTATTTTTGGAAGTGAAACGCATTCTTTACCTTGAGGCAGTCGCGTTACTCAATCTACTTGGGAAACTGCGTTCAAGGAGTGAACAATCCGATTCCACATCAATTACTTAGCCGGCAAGCAGGCAGCAGACATTCCGGGACACGCAAGCCGCTTGCCGCCGTGATTGAAGGAACCGATCAAACAGGCATGCCAATACAAAAGGCGGTGATGCAAGGACATAAGAAAAGTGAAGAGGGGCTATTTAAGGCCGAACACGAGAAATCGAACGATAACTTTGGGTGGTGTCATGGTTGGGGTAGGGCATGAAATAGATGGTAGCTGGCCCAGGCCATCGTCCAACTTATCCATGCTGAGGACGTTGTTGAAGGGAGAGACTTGTTCGCATCGAGAACGAGGGATATGGGTTTATTTACAGTATTTACTTGAGAACGTTACAGTTCATCAGTCTAACATGACTGAAAGAGAAATGCACCCTGAGAAGCCGCCAGCGGCTTCTTAAATACACTCTGTCCTCCCAGATCCCTAAATGAGGGGAAACGGCCGTTCGACCTAACGGAGCGTTCAAAGTCATCGTCGTCGACCCGCCTTTGAGGGGGAGGGTTTACACACTCACTCCCACACAGGTTTCCCTGAACACACCGAGGTAAGAGGGTTTTCGCAGACACAGGTCTTGCCCCGAGCAGGCGCCTCTTCATCCCAGTGTTGACCCCGCAGACAATGGCCGCCGCTTCTGTCCATGACTTCTAAGTCCCGTGAGACGGCCGCAAGACATCTTCTCCCAGGATTTCCACCGCTTCAAACAAGCCGTGACGGCGACGGCGAATCCACTAACAATACTTGGTCCACCGACCGCGTTTAGTCATAGCGGCGCCGAGGGGGTGTTGATACGGCACATCGTCGGTCCTACAAAGCGAGTCGCCGCAACAGGTGGGGAAGGGTTCCACGGTCGCTTATTTGAAGCTCGCCACACCCGCAGCAGCAGATGGCTGGGAAAATTTTGTAGGTTGGTACCTTTGCAGGCCGTTCGTAACAGCTCCTCCATGGCCCGGGAAATTTCGACTGCCCGGTGCTGATAACCGCTGGGCAGGAAGAGAAAGGCTGGTGGCAAGGGGGTGATGCCTTGGCTTGCAGCGACCAGCTGTGAAATGATGACACCGTCCCAAAACATCCAACAAGGACAGGCAACTGCAAAGCGAACCTCACAACACGGCTCTGCGCCTAGATGACGCATCTTGGATCTCACTTTAGACCCGCTAGGCTTCAAAGAAAACATAAGTGCACAAACAAATATGCTGCATTTCGCTACGCCAATTTTTGAGAGCAATTTCGTGCTGACAAATTAAGCAATCATGGATGGAGTCCTGCTAAAGGAGAGGGGATCTTCTTGCTTAACAAAATTAACAATAACAACCGAAAAATTTAGGCGGGATCCTTAAACGCAGAATTCAAACTAGCCTGCTCAAACCAGCCGCATTGCAATGCAACTTTCCCTTCTTATATCTAACGGAGAAGTACCCTTGGATAGTGATGCTTGTCAGGATTGGGGGCTCAATCACATCGCTCGTAATCAGTTTTCAAGATTGGAGTCGGGCATGAATTAGAAGGTAGCTGGCCCATGCCGTCATCCAACTTATCCACGCTGAGGATGTTGTTGAAGGGAAGGACTGCTTCTCATCGAGAACGAGGAATATGGGTTTATTTACAGTATCTACATCAGGATGTTGCAGTTCATTAGTCTAGCATGACTGCGAGAGAAAGTGCACTGAGCAGCCGCACAACAGCGGTTTATAAACACTCGGTCCTCCCTCGATCCCAAGGTGAGGGAAACGTTCGACCCGGACACGAGCCGCCTCTTCGCGAGGGATTACACACACACACAGGTTTACGGTCCCCCCCCCCCCCCCCGAGGGCAGAGGGCCGTCGCAGAACTCGGAACTGACCCCCTCAGCGCGGCCGCCGTGGTGTCCATTGTCTTGCTTCTTGAACGGCGCGTGGAAAGGGGTCTCCGTAGACGTTCCCGCGGCAACTCCCCCGCTCATAGCAGATCAGGTCCGCGGTGGCGGGTTCAGGCACAAAGCCTGCTTCGGCAAACTCGGCTCCAGCGACGGAGAGTGGAGGACGCGCGTATTGTTCTCCACACACAGTCGACTTAGTGACGCCGTGGCTAGAGGTTTGCGGTGGCGTTCCAAGAAAAGTTTGCCGCCGCTGTCGCAACTGGCTGGCAAAACTTGCACGTTGCCACCTCGGCAGGCCATTCCTAACAGCTAAATCTTGCATGTCAGCGGGCCGTTCTTAACAGGCTACATCGGAGCAAGCGGCCATTTTTGTGTTACATTTGATTGAGCGAAGTGTGTGTCCCTATGTGTCTTCTTTTGTCCGTCTTTTAATCGCACTACCGTACTCCTCTTGAAGATGCATTACCAACAAGCCCACATTGCAACCCACGTGATCCCTAGAAGCTAGTGATGGCATTTAATTTCCTGTAGTCAACACACAGACGAGGGTCTTTTTTAGGGGTTTCTGCAAGTATTAGTGGTGACGTGTAGTCACTTTCAGCAGGCTCAATAACTCCTAACTCTAGCATGCGTTGTATCTCTGCCTCCATAATTTCTCTCTGTCGTGGAGACACCCTGTAAAGCGTTGATCTTACGGGTTCGGTTGATGTCAGCTCTATTTCATGCGTTATTATTTCGGTTCTACCTGACCGATCGCTGAATCTGTCGAGATATTCCCCTAACATCCCTTTTACCTCACCTAGTTGCTCGGGTCTAAGAGAGTGCGAGCTTACTGAATGTTTTACTACTTCTTCTAGGCTGATTTCAGAGTTGGAGGTCGCCTTATACTCATTAAGCTTGGTAATAGTGTCATCCTGCTCTTTGATGGTACAGCTAACGACTCCGCTCCGCTCTACGTACGGCTTCATCAAATTGCAGTGGTATATCCTCACCTTTTTCCTGCGACCGGGCATTTTCAGAGCATAGTTAGTATCTGAAAGTTTGTGCAACACATTAACGGGCCCGTCCCAGTGAACTTCAAGCTTGTTCTTTCTTGAAGGTTTGAGGATCATCACCAGGTCTCCGGCGTTAAACGTACGAAGCCTCGCATTTTTGTCGTAATAGAACTTGGCGTTCTTTTGAGCTACTCCCATGTTCTTTTCGACTAGCTCTTGGGCTGCACTTAGCCGTTCCAGTATAGATTTAGCACGTATTCTACCACTGTTGCACTCTCTCCTCTTTCCTCCCACATCTCTTTTAACATTCTCAGTAGAAAACCGGAGTGTCCTCCCATACACTAGCTCTGCTGGCGAGAACCCTGCCGCTTCATGTGGAACCGTTCGCAAAGCAAACAAAGTTGCCGGCAGACAGTTCTCCCAGTCCTCCTTGTGCTCGTAACAGAGCGCAGGCAAAACTCGCTTAAGCACTGAATGCCACCTCTCTACACTGTTTGACTGAGGGTGATAGACGGAACTGCGTATTAACTTTACCCCGCACTTTTGCAAGAATGTGGAAGTCAGTGCGCTGGTGAATACTGACACTTGATCCGCCTGAATTTCGGCTGGAAACCCAACTCGTGCAAACGCTGTCAAAAGCGCGTCTACTACTTCGGTGGAGCTGAGCTCTTTCAGAGGGATTGCTTCTGGAAACTTTGTAGCCGGACACAGCATGGTAAACAAGTACCTGTAACCCGATTTTGTTTTTGGTAGAGGCCCTACCGTGTCTATTACAAGTTGTCTGAAAGGCTCTGTTATTAAGGGTACTACCTTTAGGGGAGCTTTCCATGTCTCTCCTGGTTTACCCGAGCGCTGGCAGGCGTCGCATGATCTTACAAAGTTTTCTACGTCTTTGAAACAGCCAGGCCAGTAGTATTCCATAAGCAATCTTTCCTTTGATTTGTTTATGCCTAGGTGGCCGGACCACCCATTTCCATGAATGAGACTCAAAAGGTCCTCCCTGTACCTAGTAGGTACGACTAACTGATCTAAAATCCTACCCTTTCGATCCCTGTAGTGCCGATACAACAATCCTCCTCTCTCATGTACTGTCACGTTACGCCTAGCAATGCCTTCTTTAGCTGTGTGATGCAATTTAGCTAAGCTCTCTTCATTCTTTTGCTCGGCTGCCAGTGACTTTCTGTCCACACGTAAGAGTTGATCAAAGTTCTTTGAGGCCGGTGATAATAACGACCCTGTCTCGCTTGCGAGTGCGTCAGCTGGGTCTTCCTGCAGGCGTGAACTTTGACACCCTAGTGATCCGCTTTCATTGAGCTGGTCAGCTGGCAGGCTTTCCTCAACCATTTTTTCGTCCCTCGAGCCTAGCTCCGATTTGGTTACTGAAGTTACCTCTTTTGCTACTTGCGCTGGAGCAGCTTCGGCATTTTCAGCTGAAAGCGACGCGATTTTACGAACTTCGCCTCGCGTCAACGCCTGTACTACGCCCTTTCCCAGTTTAAGCCCCTTGTCCCACAGTAACTGATCCGACCGATTCGAAAAAAATGTAAGGGTACTGCAGCGACAAGAATTTGGAAACTGCAGCCTCTGTCACGAGCTCCCCGAACGGTCCACTGATTCTGACTTTGGCCATGGGCAGACACACGCTGTGTTCTTCTACAACCTGTTTGATCCATGCTACTTCTCCAGTGAAGTCATCTACCGTCACGTAAGACGGATGGACAATGTCCATCGTGGCGGCACTGTCTCCCAGCACCCTGCATGGTTTGCCATTAACTTGCAGGTCGTGAGGATGTGGACTTAAAGGTTCCATATTCTCGTCTTTTTCATACACGTAGGAGAAAACTACGCTAGGCTTCCAGCAGTTTACCGCGATATGTCCTAGTTTGTGACACTTATAGCAGTGGATCGGTCTAACAGATTCGAACTTTCTTTTCTGCTCTTTTTGTACGGGTTTTCCCGTTTGATTTCTCCTCGCTCTTTTCTGAGGGCTTTTCCTCCACGTCTAGAGGCTCCGGTCGTCGGTCTACGAACCCTTTTTGAACGGAAATGTTTGCTGCGGTCCATTTCGACCATCCCAATTTCCGTCCTCGGCGTTCACGCGTTGCGTACTCTTCGGCTAATTCAGCCGCCCTTTCCGCAGTGTTTACATTGCCTCTTTATTGCACCCAAAGCTTCACAGATTGTGGGATGCTTCTGTAGAACTGCTCTAGACACATGCAGTCGATAATCATGTCTCTGCTCTCGTACGCTTCCGCGCTTTTCAACCACTCGACTAAGTTGGCCTTTAAGCTATATGCAAACTCCGGATATCTCTCGCTATCCTTCTTGCCTGTGCTTCTAAATCTTTGCCGAAAAGCTTCGGCTGAAAAGCGGTACTTCTTCAGAAGACTAGCCTTGACCTTCGCATAATCATATGCATCTAGAAGCATCGATTATGCATCCTAGATGCATAATCGTGCTCACCCATGCCCGGTAGCATTTGTATAATTTCTTGTGTATTTTCCTTTCATCAGTGCTCTTTTGTAAAAATGTTCACTTGTGTTTACCGCTGTATACTCCCATGCATTTTCTGTACCTTTCTCAACCCACTCCTGCTATAGGGCAAATTGCGCTGCAGTATGTATAAATAAATAAATAAATAAATAAATAAATAAATAAATAAATAAATCTTCCGCACGGAGTCTGGCGATTACTTCCGCAGCCTCACACGGCAACATAGACAGCAACCGCAGTGGCCATGTACTCGGACCGAAGTTAATCTTCTCGCAAGTCCTTTCATATTTTCCGAGGAACAAGCCTATGTCGTTCCCGACCTCAAATGGCTTTAACAGCCTGCCCATGCGGTACGATTCTGCCTCACTTGATCGTCCCAGAGCCCCTTCACTTCCTTGAGACCGCTCCTAACGTTTGCTTTCAAGTTGCATTTTTCTTAACTCGCGATCTTTCTCGCGTTCCTCTCTTTCCCGTTCTTTTCTTTTCCTAAAAAGTTGTAACCCAATTTCAATGTCCTCCTCACTGGCCTGTTCGGAAATTAAGTGCGATAATTCCGATTTTAGCATTTCCTTGCGCACCTCTATAGGCCCATTTCCTCACCAACAATCAACAATTCGTCTCTCAGCAGTGTCCGTAACTCCATGATTGCTGCTTTACTGCCTTGGTCCTGCTCGCTAAACCTGCATGCCTAGGAATACACAACCTAGTTAACACTGAACAATCCAGCTTCCCTGCTGTTCTAAACAGAACCACAAAATGAAGCCTAGACAGTCAAAGCAAGAACCAAGCACTCACCGCAGACACAGCGCCACGTCGCAAAGTTTGTCTCACTGCTGTCAGCCAGTTGTCATGGTTGGGGTCGGGCATGAAATAGATGGCAGCTGGCCCATGCCGTCGTCCAACTTATCCACGCTGAGGACGTTGTTGAAGGGAGAGACTTGTTCGCATCGAGAACGAGGGATATGGGTTTATTTACAGTATTTACTTGAGAACGTTACAGTTCATCAGTATAACATGACTAAAAAAGGAATGCACCCTCAGGAGCCGCCAACGGCTCCTTAAATACACTCTGTCTTCCCTAGATCCCTAGGTGAGGGGAAACGGCCGTTCGACCAAAGGGAGCGTTCAAAGTCATCATCGTCGACCCGCCTTTGAGGGGGAGGGTTTACACACTCACTTCCGCACAGGTTTCTCTGAACACACCGAGGCGAGAGGGTTTTCGCAGACACGGGTCTTGCCCTGAGCAGGCGCCTCTTCATCCCAGTGTTGACCCCGCAGACAATGGCCGCCGCTTCTGTCCATGACTTCTAAGTCCCGTGAGACGGCCGCAAGGCATCTTCTCCCAGGATTTCCACCACTTCAAACAAGCCGTGACGGCGACGGCGAATCCACTAACAATACTTGGTCCACCGACCGCGTTTAGTCATAGCGGCGCCGAGGGGGTGTTGATACGGCACATCGTCGCCCCTACAAAGCAAGTCGCCGCAGCAGGTGGGGAAGGGCTCCACGGTCGCTTCTTTGAAGCTCGTCACCCCAGCAGCAGAAGATGGCTGGTAAAATTTTGTAGGTCGGTACCCTTGCAGGCCGTTCGTAACAGTGGTGACATGCTCTTTGTCAACGTTCGACTGAAAAACTACACACGAACGTGACGACGGAGCTGGAATGTTCAGTTTCGGGTGGACAAGGCCATTTCAAGCTACATGCAGCAAGAAACCTTGTTTTCCCCCTAGTTACTCAAAAAGAAAGCGGTAAGGGTGAGGGAATTAAGCATGTGTAAATAGTAAGCTACAATGGCTAGCCACGCGCCCACAGGAATTAGCCCCAGTGGCACCCAATTTGGGGACCTCTTCCGTCCAATCACCCCTGTCCGGCGCAATTCATTAGCCCATGTAGAGTGGCCAGATCAGTGGCGTAGCTAGGTCGCCTGGCACCCGAGGCCCATAGGTCTTCTGGCACCCCCCCCCCCCCCCCGCCCGCATGTAGTCGAGGAAGGCGAGGATATCGACAATTTCCGGGTTTCAGCACCAGTACAGCCGCCTTGGATACCGCGCACGTCCCCCGGGTCCCCCTCTCCTTCGCTTTCTTTCCTAGAGATCGCGAATGCAGCAGGTATACAGGCTGCTTTTTCTGCGCCAAATGACACAGGGTGCTGCACTGATAACTTGTGATAAGCGCATGTGCGCATCTTTTGGCAGACTGTAAGGCTTGGCCGCCATGCAATACAAATGCGGCATCGTGGAAAATATGGCTCACGTCACAAGTAACAAAACAATATGTTTATAAAGTTTTAATTACCAATTTTAGCGGCAATATTGCATTTGCAAAATTGAAGCCCTACATTCATATCTTGCCCAACAGCAACTTCACAAAAATCGTCGTAGGTACTATGGCACGCAGTATTTTGGCTGTGGGCAGCCTTGAACGAAAACGAAAATTAAATTGAGTGTCAGTGACGCTGATCTCCCCACCATATTATAAAACTGGAAAACACCATGGACCTGCCTCCCGGCTGCGCGGGCGCCAATGCTATGACAATTACGAGTTCTCTTCATTCTGATCAATAAAGCCTTGTATTTATTTGCTGCTATACGGACAAACGTGATTATCCGAGCTGCGGCACCACCACAAGATTGGGCACAGTACAGAGCACGCTTCGCGTGAATTCTTGGCGTCACCATAAAAAAAATGGCCGCGATGAAGTCCGTGTCAGCGAAAGCTTGCACTACTGTTGGTCTGCACTCGCAATGAAAGGGATTGAGGGATCAGCGTCACTGGTCCACTATTTCATATTTCTTTCGTTGCTCCCATACTGCGTGCCGCCCGCAGTGCCAAAGTACTGTAGGCTGAATTGCATCAAGCGCCTTCTGCAGGGAAGCCGTCGCTTAACAAAAAAAATTGGCAGTAGCTTAGCTCGGCTATGCCAGGATATACGTAGCGAAAGCTAAGGCATAGCACGGTTAGCCTTAGTTAATCTTGATTGCAAGTCCAGGTTAGTCTGGTTGTTTAGCTATGTTGCGGCGTTTAACCAGTCGTTCGTCACGCTGTTCGACTGTTTCCTGGGCGATTCGTTTCCTCTTCATCTAGTTCCGATGTCGATTCCAGGCCTCCTCCTGCTTCTCAGGATTGTCGCCGTCCATACTGCCATCTCAACTGTGGTTGCGGCGCACGCGAGCTCTCCTTTTCAATCCTCCGACATGTCATCAGGCATGCGACGCAGCTGGCGCAGCGAGCGGAGGCGAGCGCAACGACGAGGAACGCGGTGTGACGTCATACCAAACGGCGGTAGCGGAAAGGCGCGGCGATGCGCAGCGGCGAAACACCTGTGGCTCGGTGCTTCTAGTGGCGTATGCGCAGTAGTGACTAAGGAGCGAGAGAGAGAGAAATATCCGCGGTGAGGCGCGCGTTGTGAAGTCATGTGCCTCCTCGGAGCACCGCCACGGCGAAATCACAAGTTCGCGGCCAGTAAAGCTTTCGCTTTAAAAATAAGTTTTCCAAAACTTTCGAGGGTAGGAAGGAAAGCGTGAAACATAACGGCAGGTTTCGTAGCGGCTTCTCGGAGCGAGCGGGAGAGGGGAAGTAAAAGCGAGCCGAACATCGCGGCGGCCGCGGCTACAGCCTGTCGAGTCATACGCCGCCAAACTCTTCGGCCGCACCGAGTCTGAAGACGATCCAGAGAATCCCATTCGCGACTTTTGAAGGCCGCACTTATGCAACGTCGCTCTCAACAAACGCTTCGCAGTAAACGCAAGCGCCGGGCGCGCTCGTTGAACGCCCTCTTGCTGCCGTCTTTGCTCGCTGCGCGTTCGGAACGGAAGAGAGGCTCGAGAGCCTCAATGCCTTACAACACCTGACTGTATGTTTAGCGACGCCTGCTCCCAGCATGAACACACGGCACGAGCGCACCCCACATGAAACGTTCCGCTAAGGCGAGTAGTTTAGCGACCATTTTGCGAACTAAATTTTTTATCCCGCACATTCGCGCAATAATTTCATGGGGTGTTGATACAGCTGCAGTCGACAATTCTGCGGCGCAACGCATCGGGTACATGAGCTCGGGCTACTGAATACCGGAACATCCTTTGCCCTTTGCGCCCCGTAAAGCCGCCGGAAAGAGGGGTATCTTCATAGGTATATGCCCACTCTTACACCTTGCTGCAACTGGCTGTCGCCGGCAAAATTGCAATTGGATGCATCCCGTCACTTCACTCGGGTCTTCCGTGTTGCGCGGAATATGGCACACTGACATACACCTGCGTTACTGTCATCGGGCACGCGTAACGCCACATTAAGGAAGTCACCGTTTAGCCCGACGCGCGCCGCGCTTAACAGATAGCGGCCAGCTTTCTTATCACCTTGATATTCTGAAGACATCGAACGGCCACCTTCAGAAACACAGTACCAGCTAGACGTTTTCAGTTGGCTATCTGTTTTGGCTTTCTTGGTCGGGTACCAACTGGCCAAAGTGTTCGGGAGAACCTTATTTCATAGAGGTACAATCTTGCGATTTCATATTTTACAGGCGGTAGTTCGTACTGCGGTACTCGCGATCCGCCTTTATAGCCGTCCCTGGGTACATGCGTGACCCGTAAGCTGCGAGCGTTTGTCAGGGCTGGCGTCTCCGAAAAAAAAAAAAAGAACAATGGGCGATTCCGTTATCTTTGGATGCGAGACTGTGTATTGGAGGTGCGTGCATAACTTCCTCGAGCGTCATCGGTAAGTACGAACACGTCAGCCAAGACAGCAAACCAGCTCTAATACTGAGCTCTTCCGACTACCGCGGTTACCCGCCGACCCTAAGGCGCATAATGCCATCCACTCTTACATACAGCGTGTAATACCGCATCACACACTACCGCATTCACTCGTTCTTCGTAGCTGGCTAAAGAGGAAGCTTGAGCTCGGGTGCTCGTATCCAAATAAATGTAAAAGGAGAATTCGTTTTTCTCGGCAACCACCGCACCAAATTTGACGAAGTTTGTTGCATTTAAAAGAAAAACTTAAGATCTAGTGACTGTTGGTCTTGAATTTTCGAGTTAAGTCGTCAATCTTTCATTGAAAATTGGCAAAAATCAAAAATTTTCAGAACACGAAACTATCAAGTTTACAACTATGTAACTCA
The DNA here is from genome assembly GCF_023375885.2 of Dermacentor andersoni. NCBI lineage: Eukaryota > Metazoa > Arthropoda > Arachnida > Ixodida > Ixodidae > Dermacentor > Dermacentor andersoni. The sequence goes on from NC_092815.1 coordinate 11,362,099, forward strand.
ACAACGATAAATGATAATACAATTCTGTGAATTGTATCTAATGGTACATCTAAAGCGGACAAAATTGATATGTTACACATGAATATAAAAAAAATTCAGTAATAGGGAAATACAACTTTTGCAGAACCCTTGTAACCAACGTAACAAATTCACGTAATATGTAAAATGACACATCGAATTTGTCCGCTTTGAATTATCTAATGGATGCCGTTTACAGAACTGTGATATCAGTTCTTCATGCAGAGCTATGAATTTGTAAACTTCGTGCTTCTATTTTTTTCAAACGATCAAATATTTGAAGATATTTTAAAGAAAATTCAAGCTCTAAATCGAAATTTCGCTGCCAACAGTCACTAGAATTTAACTTTCTCTTTCAAATGCTACAAATTTCAGTAAACTCGGTCCAGGGGTTATTTCAGAAAAACGTTTTTGCGTTTTACATGTATTTCAATAGGCCGCGTCGGAGTTGGGCCCGAGCTACCTCTTAATCCCTGTACTAACGTCTCGCGGCGCAGTGCGTGCGCGTGAATGCCAACGACGTGAGCAGCGTCGCGTAGCGACGTAGCGTTGTAACAAACGTGGGCGCTAGCGATCAAGCGTTAAAACATGCACGGCTGTTGCCCATCACATCTCTGCTGCAGGTTCAGACAACAAACGTCCATTCTGCAGTTTGACAGTGGCGTATACCCCAGAGGTCTTTAGCTGTCAAAACGCCTCCCATAAAGCTTTGATCAACGAATAGCAGCTTACGGAAAGGCGGAAAACACATCCAGAAATAAACAGCAGGCTAGAACCCCCACGCCCCAATCGTGGCTACGCCATTACTCTGACTGGTGCAGCTGATACACGAAATTCATAACATAACGAAATTCTCGGGCAGTGGTCGAGTTTAAAAAAATCATCACTGCGCATAAAGCTATAGGTCGGACCAGTGGCGCAGCCAGAAATTTCGTTCATGGGGGTGGGGGGTGGGGGTGCTCATGACAGCTCGGCCGCCTCCTCGTAGAATTTGTAAATTATGGGGTTTAACGTGCCAAAACCACTTTCTGATTATGAGGCACGCCGTAGTGGAGGACTCCGGAAATTTCGACCACCTGGGGATCTTTAACGTGCACCTAAATCTAAGTACACGGGTGTTTTCGCATTTCGCCCCCATCGAAATGCGGCCGCCGTGGCCGGGATTCGATCCCACGACCTCGTGTCAGCAGCCCAACACCATAGCCACTGAGCAACCACGGCGGGTTCCTCGTAGAATTTGTCGAGGTATCAAATACATGAATAACTGCACTGCCATTGCCAAATATGCCGCAAACGAATTCATGAACGCTACGCACTGTCAAAACAGGTAAAATCTATATTTTCTCATAAAAGAATATACTCGTTTATCCCAAAAAATATTCTGCCCGAAATGACTGATATCAATGGTTCCATGCTTTTTGTCTATTTAATATGTAGCGAAAGTGTCACATGAACTTTACAACCACATCAGGTCGAAACCAGCAAAGCAGTGCATGCCGCTGATATGAAAAATGTACCCGCCGTGGTTGCTTAGTAGTTATGGAGTTGTGCTGCTAAGCACGAGGTGGCGGGATCGAATCCCGGCTAGGGCGGCCGCATTTCGATGGGGGTGAAATACGAACACACCCGTACTTAGTTTTAGGTGCACGTTAAAGAACCCCAGGTGGTCCAACTTTCCGGAGGCCCCTACTACGGCGTGCTTCATAATCAGAAAGTGGTTTTGGCAAGCTAAAGAAAAAAAAAAAGAGAAATGTAAAGGCCATGAAATGAACAAGTTGAGGACGCATATTTTAATAAAACGTTGCGATTCAAGAACCTTGTTTACATTTTTGTACATATAGAACGGCCAGGGAAAATCTCAATGACGCTGTACTTTGTCCCAATGTATTGCGCAGAAGCAGCTGTCACCGGTCGTGTATTGTAATCGCAATGAAATTATAGTCGCAGCCGAAAGGCCATGTAGAAAGCAGGAGTTCTGCAAAATATACGAAGGCGAGTCAAATGAAAGTGAGCCAACGCAAATATACGACAAACGGCGTGCTGTATTTAAAAGCAGTCTCTATGAACATTTAGACATTTGTGCCACTGACTAACGAGTCGCGCGATTCCAGTCTCATAAAGCTTCTTGGGTTGCTGCTTCAAAGAGTCGGTAACTGACTCTTTCACGTCATCGTCCGACACGAACCAGGTTCTCTTGAGCTGGTTATTTAATTGTCCCAAAATGTGGAAATCGCAAGGCGACAGGTCTGTGCTGTATCGCGGATGCTGCAGTGTTTCCCACTTGAAGCTTGCATGCCAGTTCAGTGTTAACCACATCAGCGACGTGGGGACGGGCATTGTCGTGGAGCAAGATGACACCATTCCTAAATTTCCACGTCGTTTGTTCTTGATTGCGACATGCAGCCGATCCGGCGTTTCACAATATCGGAAACGATTGATAGTTTCTACAGGTTTAGCAAATTCGATCAGTAATGGCCCCTGACGATCTAAAAAAAAAAGAAGTCAACAACCTCTTTCCGGCAGAAATCACGGCCTTTGCTTTCTTTCGGGGTGGTGAATTCGAATGTTTCCACTGTAAGCATTGCCGTCGTGTTTCAGGCTCATAACAGTGGCATAATAGTTGCGAAATCACAGATCACAGAATCCTAAGCCCCCCCCCCCCCCCCCCCCCCGCCTCCCTTCACTACTCCTAATAATCGCGCGCTACGAAACGCGGCGCGCTTCCTCCCCGCTTTTCTCCCTTGCGCAATGTTAGATACGGGCCCTTTTCCTGGCATCCTTCGAGTTCACCAGACCACATCGAATCACCGTCGCACCTCACTGAGGTGCGCAGAAGCGCATCTACCACGTTCCCGAGGCGCAGCACGTCCAGACAAGTTGGCGACCCCCACCCACCTCGTGCGCCGCACGTGGAGCTATTGTCCCACTGCTTGACTCTTCCCGAAAGTGAAACGGGAGCCTGGCGCGGTTCCAGGTAATCTGGGTCCCGAGCGAAGTTGTTTTGCAGCTGTGAAAGGTCGCTCGAAAACAACCCGTCTCCTCCAGCTGAGCGCTTTCAGATGGGGATGCAACACCAAGGCAACGCCGGCTGTAAGTCACCATGAAGCCCTCGGAGTCACACCATCTGCCGATTGTGACGGCAGTTGCAGACCTGGAGGCAACACCCGTGGCAAGTCATCCCTCGGACAGTGAAGCCCATGGAGCGACCCCCTGAGCCGAATGTGAGTGCACTCGCACGGGCGCCTACCATTGGAGGAAAATGAAACCTGAGCGGGCTCGACGATTGGCCGAAAATGACGTGACGCCGAGACACCTAAGGGGTTAAAAGCCAGAGACAGGGAGCAGAGAGAAGCGAGCATTCCTTCATTCATTCATCTCTTTCGGGCTTCTTGCCACGGGCCGCAGCGTCCGATTTGCTGCCGGCCAGCTATGACTTTATTACTGTTAATTTCTTTGTATTCTTACTGTAAATGGTAATAAACCTCCAGTGTTCATCTCGAAATCCTCCTCAACGTCGGCTAACTCCCGCACTCAACGGCAAGATCCAATAACTGGGGAGACAGCGATAAGGATGAACCTTCGTCCAACGAAGTCCTGAGGAACTGGGAACAGCGAAGAAGAAAGAGCCTTCGACCCAGGGAGTCCTGCGGAACCGGGAACAGCGAAGAAGAAATAGCCTTCGTCCAAAGAAGTCCTGAGGAACTGGGAACAGCGAAGAAGAACGAGCCTTCGACCCAGGGAGTCCTGAGGAACCGGGAACAGCGGACCGATGAACCAGGGGGCATGGTACTGCATCCGTAAGTGAGCGCGTGGTTTTTTTTTTTTTTTTCCTTTTGATTCGCCAGACTTCAAATGTTGCGAAAATCCACTCGGCCAGAGAAAAACAAATGCGCACCGAAGTGCGCCGCGCGGTGGTCGGGGCAACACGAGAAAAACGCAAGCTCGCTCTGGCAGCCAGCTGGTAGCGAAAACACGAAAATTGAAGAGGCTCAATGTGTCCTCGGAACAAAAGTCAAAGCAGGAAAATAAATAAGAACGTAGTTACCTTTGCTGGCTTCAGTGTCTTGACATGGATGCTTTGTTGCAGGTGAAAAAAAATGTTGATATTGTTTTCTGTGACCTGACGGCACAAATGAACCACCACAACGCTTCGCCTCACCGGAACCCGCTGTGTGCTTTGTCAACTTGTCTGATAGTGTGTTGTTTTGGCTTGTCTCGTTGTATGGTGCGATGTACGACTTCAGTAAGTCAATGCACCTTTGGCGTCAAATGTTTATAAGAACATTAAACCCACAAAGTTCTGGAATTGAAAATCTAAAGCATGGAAATATCAATACACCTTTCGCATCAAAAGTTTATGAGAACGTTATGCCCATAAAGTTTCGGAATTGAAATCCATGCGCTCTGTAGATTCCGCGGCCTCCGCGACGAGCTCGCTCGCATTTAGCTCGCATCAAAACGCTCTTGAGAAACTTCGCGCTCGGATGAGGCTCCTTGCGTTATGCGACTCCCGGTGTATGGGCGTCGCCGCGAAATCCAGCTCGAGTTCGCATTGTTCGGGCCCAAATGTCTGTTCGAGCGCAAAAAAAAAAGCATTCTAAACAAAATCCAGAATGATTTCCGGCGCCGGGGTTGGGGGGGGGGGGGGGGGGAGGATGTTTGCGTCGGCAGTGCAAGACAGCAGAAAAATATTTCGGGGTGGGGGGGGGAGCTGACGCCACATAGGACCCCCCCCCCCCCCCATAAGCGACACTGAACATTACCTAGTGTCATTCATGGGACGAAAAAAAAACTCAAAAATAAACGTGCATGCGAGGGGCTTGGATGCGAGAAAACCAGCAACGTTCAACAGTTTTAAATTCACACCAACCGCTACGATACGAAGCCCGCTCCAAGAAGATCAGCAATGGGCCGTCCAGCAGGCTCGCGCAGCGGCCGCCAGGTACTCCCGTCGGTCCCTGCGTGGGAGACGCCCACTGCGCGCGTCCTGCAGGACTGCTATGAAAGTTTTATGCGAAGCATATTACTAGAGCTGAACCCAGCTCCTCAGGCGCGGCGGTGTCGCCTTCAATACCACGTGACACCGTGACGTCACGACAGAGGAGAAACGGGGCTCCAACTCGCGCCGTCGCGGCGGTATATAAGCAGCTGCGCTTGTTTCTAGGTGGCTTTGGCTCAACTCTTGCAAGATGGGCTGGGTGAGAATCGAACCAGGGTCTCCGGAGTGTGAGACGGAGACGCTACCACTGAGCCACGAGTACTTTTTTTTTCTTTATTGCTGAGCCACGAGTACGATGCTTCAAAGTACGATGCTTCAAAGCGGTACAAAAGCGCCTCTAGTGAATGCGGTGTTGCCTTAGAAACGAGCTTCGTTGCCGCGCCGAACGCTGCGTTGCTCGACGCTCACCGCGTCCAATGCGGGGCGCGTAGTCGCTGCGCCGTAGCCCATTGTCTTACACCCCTTGGCGGGTCGACGGGAACGCTGTCGCGTTCCACTCTTGAAGGCGAAGCAGAGTAACGCATGAGTTGTTTCTTCGTCTAGCCGAACCAAATATAGCCAAGCAACAGCAGTTCACCAGGCTAAACAGTGGTTCAACAACTAAAATAAAGGCTAGTATGCTTCGCATCCTGGGCTTAACCTTAGCTAAGCCACAGCCATTTTTTTTTCAATCCAATCCAACCGCTTCGCGCTCTGTCGTCTGCTCAACTTGGATGACGTCGCGCGAGGTGGTGTACAATCATGGCGGAACGAATGTGTACAATGGTTGTACCAGAGTCCTTCCATGTTTCCTGGTTGTAAGATCAACTTAAACGCGTCGGGGCAACACGAGAGTTAAGTGCCCGGGTTTCAACAACGCCTCACGATGCGGTGCTCGAATGAGCGGGCAGATAAACTCCTTTTCAGTTTTCAGTTTTCACTTGTCTGCGCACCAGCGGTACCATTATCGTTATCGGTACAGGGCGGCGAAAGGAACACATGGCACATAAAAGTACATCAGCTGCATTTTTTAAAAAAAGAAGAAAGATTGCTCTTCTCGCAGAAATTCGAAAGTAGCTGTGTATAGCTATGGAAAAAAAAAAATGTTGAGTCTAAATCGGCGCTTCGCTGCAGTTATATATCACCCGCTCCACTTAAGAGCAAAAATTAATTTTAATTTTGTTTTTAAAAGATATCATGCTAGGCCAAACCGCTTAAATAGGTGTTTTATCGGAAAAACGACGGCTCTTAGGGGGAAAAAGAATAGAGTGAAAGGGATGAGCGGAAGTGTCAGCAAAAAAAAAAAAACAGACAAAAAGCCAGCAACTTTGCAAGCAAAAGAACCACCAAGAAACGCGCACAAAGCCGGCGGAAAGCGTTCATCAGTCATGTACACGAAATCGTGCGTCTACGCCTTCTTGGCGAGCGAATCCCGTCATTCGATGCACAACTACACAAGACACCCTTCTTTTTTTTTTTTTTCACTCTCTCTGTTACCCTTATATGGGAAGCAGACTTTAAGAACACAAAGCACGTGCTTTGAACCGCAAAATAAACAAAAAAAGTTCGCCATGTTTTTGAGTTCCTCGAGGTCAGCATGCCGACCACGCAGACTGAGCCCTCAACTTCCCCTCCCTCCCATCGCACTACCATTTCCCGATTCTAGCGGGAACGGATGCCGCTACATTGGATGGATGGATGGATGTTATGAGCGTCCCCTTTCGAACGGGGCGGTGGGTTGCGCCACCAAGCTCTTGCTACTATGCTGCCTGTTATCCTACCTAGGTTAACCGATGAAAAAAGAAAAGAAAAAAACACTATGAACTAAATCGTCCAAATTTTCTGATCCCCTATTGCGAACTGTGTTTTTGTACGTCTCCGTCTTTTGTCGTTTCCCTACTTTTCTTCCACCAATCCTCCAATCGCCTCTTACTAATGTCTATTGCGGACCTGTTTGCTTTACCACTGCTCCCGCTGAACCCAAGGGCTTCAAGGAGGCCAGTGGTGCCTAAATCGACCGCTGGGTAGACGTCTTCACATTCTAATAAAATATGCTCCGTCGTTTCCCTAGCTTTACCGCAGCAAGCACATGCTTCTTCTTCCTTCTTATATCTCGCTTTATAGGTGCGTGTTCTAAGGCATCCCGATCTCGCTTCGAAAAGTAATGAGCTTCCCTTTGAGTTATCATAAATGGTTTCTTTCCTGATTTCGTTTTTTCCTCTTAAGTAGTTACTCATGGCAGGTTTCTTTTCCATTGCCGCCACCCATGAGATTAATTCCGCCTCTCTAACTTTCCCCTTGACCTTCTTTGTTGCTGTGTTGCCCACCCCACAGGCCGCATACTTGCTGGTAAGCTTCCTAGTTCTTTTCCTCCACTGTGAATCAATGTTTTGCCTGTACAGATACCTGAACACTCTCCCAGCCCATTTACTTTCGTCCATATTCCTCAGCCGTTCTTCATACTCAATTTTACTGCGAGCTTCCCTCACTTCAAAACTAGTCCAGCCCATATCCCCCTGCACAGCTTCATTTGTAGTCTTCCCGTGAGCGCCCAAATTGAGGCGACCCACTGACCTTTGGTTCCCGTCGAGCCCTGATTGTACCCCTGATTTAAAGCAAACAACCGCATTTCCAAAAGTAAGTCCTGGAACCATTACCCCTTTCCACATACCTCGTAGGACCTCGTACCTATTGTATCCCCATAGCGCTCTGTGCTTCATTATGGCTGCATTTCTCTTCCCCTTGACTGTTATGATTTCTTCTTGTGCTTCCATATATCCATTGCCTTCGTTTATCCATATGCCAAGGTATTTATATTCTGTTACCCGAGGTATTTCTTGGCCCTGCATCTCCACTGTCTGTTCACTGTTTTCATTGAATACCATAACACCTGATTTTCTAACACTAAATTTCAAACCTAAATTGTTGCCTTCCTGTCCACAGATATTAGCCAAACGTTGCAAATCACTTTGCTTGTTAGCGAGCAACACAATGTCGTCCGCATAAAATAAACCTGGGAGTTGCTGCTCTATTACTGTACCTGCCTGTTTGTATGAGAGATTAAACCCGATATTACTTCCTTCTAGCTCCCTCTCCATCCTCACCATGTACATCATAAACAGCAGCGGGGATAAAGGGCACCCCTGCCTCAGTCCCTTGTTAATTTGAACTTTCTCCGCTCTTCTCATCCATTCCCATTCAACGCAAACGGTATTTTCTAAGTAAATCTCTCTCAAAAGCTGTAGACAATCGTTACCTAAGCCTTCCCCTTCCAGAATATCCCACAAAATGTTGCGGTCTACGTTGTCGTATGCTCCTGTAATGTCCAAAAAGGCCACATACAAAGGTCTGCTTTCTGCTTTTGATATTTCGATACACTGAGTAAGAACAAACAAGTTATCATCCAAACGCCTACCTATTCTAAAGCCATTCTGAAGCTCTCCCAAAATGCCATTATTCTCTGCCCATGCTTGAAGCTTTAATTTGATTGCCTGCATTGCTAGCCTGTATATCACCGATGTAATGGTCGACGGTCTATACGAGTGAATTCTGTCTTTCTCCCCCTTACCTTTATAAATTAAATTCATTCTACTTTGTCGCCAACTGTCTGGTATTCGTCTATCTTTTAAAGTTTTTTCCACTGCTTTCACCAGAGCTTCCTTACTTTTTGGTCCCAATTCATTTATCAGCCTAACGGGAACCTCGTCTAGCCCTGTGGCTGTGCGCTTAGGAATTTTCTCTTCCGCTTTCTTCCAGTCTAAATTTGTCAGCACCAGCTCCTTTTCCACTTTCATGCTCTTTTTTTTCTTCAAATACAACCTCGTCCTTGCCTTGGAAGGATTCGGCTGTTGCGTTTCGGATGTAATTTATTGCCGCTTCTCCTTCCAGTCTGTTTTCATCTTCGTCTAGGATATGTTGTTGTATTGTTGCTGACTTCCTGCCTAATAATTTTATGTGATTCCAAAATATTCTAGGTGCGGCCTTCTTTTCCTCACGTATTTCTGACAACCAACGTTCACTTTCACCTTTTAATTTTGCTTGCACCAGTATTTGAACCATAGACTTTTTCTCCCGGTATATTTCCCATTTACTGGTTACTTCATCCTGTGGCAACTGCGCCTTCTTTGCCTGCCTGTGCTCTCGAGATGCTTTCTGTCGTTCGGCGATCGCTTCTCGTATCTCCTTGTTCCACCAGCTTTTCGGTTTCCTTTTTCCTTTCCAATGAACATGTTTCTCTTTACGTATTTCTGTCGTTATTACACTTAGAAGCTCACCATATTCCCACTCCTTACTTGGCCACTTGCCAAGTTCTTCTTCAACTCTAGTGACTATATTTGCTATTTGTTCAGCGTTCAAATTTGGACTGGCCATTGTGCTTTCCTTGCTCTCTTTCCCAACTACATATCCCATTTTCAAAATGATGCGTTTATGGTCACTCCCTATGCTGCTAAACCCTTCCTCATCGATGACCATTTCTCTCAACTTATCATGAATTCCTTCTGTCATCACACAGTAATCAATGGTCGATTGCCGGTTTCCCACTTCCCACGTGATCTGTCTTTCACACTTAGGCCCTGTATTCACGATCACGAGGTTATGTTGCTCGCAAAGGTCTAGCATTGACTTCCCGTTATTGTCGGTATAGCCATCTAAATCCTGTATGTGGGCATTCATGTCACCTAATAGGACAATCTCAGCACCATTCCCGAAACCCTTAATATCAGTGCTTATGCATTCCACTAACTCTTTATTCTTCTCTGTGCAATTTTTTCCGGTCCACAAATACGTAACTCCCAGCCAAGTTTCTTTCCCACTCATTTCTTTCCAAGTTTCTTTCCCACATTTGGCCCGGGAAGGCGGCGCCATCTTGCGAATCGCCAAGCACCTACAAATACTAACTCATGGCCCGCGGCTTTTAATCACTCGACTTGATAAATGTGGGACGGGGCTGCGGAGTTGCGCGTTATACATCAGTGCTTCGCGCGTATGTTTAAGCTGTCTCTTAGTGTTACCAGTACACATTAAAATTTTACTCAAACCGTCATTAGACTCACAGCCGCCACATAGAAAGTAAGAATAAAACGGAGTGTCAGCAAGGTATAATTTAAATGTAGCAAGTACCACAACTATATAATGTGAGGTCAAACACTTTTCAGCCGAGGTCAGGTAACAGGGGTCTAACGCCCCTAAGTGCTGTTATATTAACAGTAAGAGAAATGTGTTTCTTTGCTAAGAATGTGCAAGAAAACAAAGGAGAGATACTGCAGAAAGTTTTTATGCTGAAAAATTATTGCAGATGTTGCAGGCACAGCCAGTGCAATATATTTTGTAGTTCATGCTAAATTAAGATATCGAGCTCGTAAAGTGGTGTAGTGAGCATGTAAACTTCAGAATAAAACTATTCTATTATTAAACATTCTACAACAATGTATTAAAGGCCAGAATGGTTCCTGTCAATCAGTCACAGCTGCAAGAATAAAATGAACAAAGTTACATATGATCAAAGAAATCTGCAGCCTCTTCGTAGTACAGTCGACTGCAGAGATTTCGAAGCAGAAATTCTAAAAAAAGGAAAAGTTGAAATCACCATGCAGCCTGGAATTTAGATAAGCAATGCGGAGGTCACAGAATGAAGTTTGTGATGCACTTTCTGAATTGGAAGGCAGGTTATAGTGACTGCGATAAAATTGTTTTCTTTTCTTTCTCAGATTCCAAACTCGGAAAGCTTCTGCAAGTGCAGAAAAAAGAAAGGTGGGGGCGGGGCAAACATCCTTGTTTGGAAGCAAATCAAGTGCATTCGAATTCAACCCTGACCAAAACCCCAAGGAAACTCGCATATCACGCATTAAAAAAGGAAGAGCATTTCTTATGTGCATTCAATTTCTTCAGGTAGTAGAACTACATGAACTCTATTGCAATTAATATTTCTACCATCATGATTGAACTTTTTTTTAATTCCGTCTCATGAATCTTGCATTCTATCCCACATACAGAAGCAAGCATAGACATTATATTTGCCGTTTTACTACATAATTAGGTATACATACTCCTAAGGATCATGACCACTAGACTGCTCGTCCCATAACTTCACATGATGGTTTTGCATACCCTGGATTCAATCCGAAAAGAGATGGTGCAGCAGTGCTACATGTCTGCTGCATGCAGTTATACAGCATCAGAAAAGCCTGCATGCCACTACATTACTTCCTGCATTGGGCTGAGGGAATGCAAACCTGACAATTGGATGCTGCTGGACAACCATCCGTGATCTCAAAATGGTCATTCCAAGCATAATCACAACTGAAAAAAAAGAAATTCTGGGGTTTTATGTGCCAGAACCATGATCTGATTATGAGGCACACCTTGGTGAGAGAGGCTGAATTGGTTTTGATCAGTGGGGGTTCTTTAACGTACACCTAACAGTAGGCGAGCGTTTCACCCCCATCGAAATGCAACTGCCGTGGCTAGGATCCAAGCCATGACCTCGCGCTCAGCAGTGCAATGCCATAGCCACTGGGCTACAGCGGCAAGTGACTCCAAGGTGACATCTTTTTCTCTTGCAGTGCATCCACCATACCTCTTTTTGTTATGTCAGTTATGTCGCTATCCCCATCAGGTGCCACAGAATATCAGTTCCCTCAACTATGATTAGTAACAAGAAGGCAGTGGCTAACATACTTCAAAGAAAATTTGTGTAGAAATACTAGCAGGCTGTCTTTGCTACAGCCCCTGTTCTCTCTTTCTCCAAGTGTTCTATGTGCCCCCATACACTTTTGTCAGACTGTGCAAAAAAACCTATTTTCCTTGGACAAGGTGTTTTGCATAAGGTGCTAGCTCATCTTTGCTGTCTACAAGAGCGCAGCTACATGATCATCAGTGGCCTAGCCAGGGGGTGGCTGACCAGGCCTCCTCGACGAAAACTTTGTCTGGCCAGTGCGCCCTATTCCCCTGAAACCAGAGATGTAGACAGGGCTGGTCATCACATCTGATTGTAGAAAAAGAGAGTATTATCTGTGTTGTTGAAAGAAAGGAAAAGGATAATTCTGCTGACCACACTGGCAATGGTAGACACCTAACCAACAGCCAGCAATGGGGGTGGGGATACAATAAAAAGGGAACAGAATAGGGGAAAGTATAGAGAAGAAATGTAAAATAGGACTAATTGGTATATTTTTAGTATTTACTAGAGCAACTATTAGTTTGATGTACTCAAGTCATGAATGCACGCCAGATAGCCTGCAGGATACATCATTTTGCTCACAAGCCACTGTTTATAGACTGATTTTATAAATTTGTAGGGTCCCCACATTTGTTCACAGGCCGGTGTGTAGGTGTTTCTGAAATGGACACATAACATGCCTTTGCATCCCCCAACATCCAAAGCGCTCGCACCGATACATGGCAATTATAGATCTAAGCACGACTTGCACAGCTCCCCTCGTGAGACATGTTGGCAAATGAGAGAGAGAAAAACTTAATTGTACAAAAACGTTTGATTCCAGAAGCTTTTTGTCAAGAAATAATAGCCACATTTCCAACAATCACTGTCATCAAGCAAAGTATTCACATCATGGGTGGAACTTCACAATGTTCAGCTCTTGTTACCACTGCCTACAGAACAGACATTTCTGGTTGAGACATGCACTCTTGGTTCTGTGACAATTGACCATCTTATCTTAAAGGTTCGCAGAATTACAACCTGTGCCTTTTCTGTCCCTCTTATTTCTTTTTTTGACAGTGTTAACGGAAACATAGAGAAACAAATGTGTGCATCTCAGATTGAAATTAGTCTAATCCTACATTGTGATTTGTTGCAAGGTGGTTAGGAAGGTGCAACCGAACTCTTATAACAAAGTTCCCGATCCCTCACCAGGTTCTAAACAAGTATGCAGTGCTCGGCATGTTGGATGCTTACTTGTACATAAACTTTCTTTATCTTCAATCTTAAAATGTTTCTGGTGTCCCTTGTCCGATGGGAAGACGAAATGACGGCGGCAGCGAACAGTTACAGTGGCTAGATGAGTAGGTGCACCGACAGATATGTCTGAAGCGTAGTTCACTACTTCTCCAAATCATGACACAAAGTTGATGCTGCAGTTAGCAGAATGGTGCTGAGCAGTGCACGTCATCTGCTACCTGTGGCAGACAGTACGAGTTAGGAACAAGGAGTGAAACATGCGAAGTCAAATATACTTCTCTGTGCTAACCATCAGTTTGTGCAGTGAGGAGCAACAGGTCTCTTGTATTGTGTTTAAAGAATTTTCTAAGGAATGCAGAAGCTCCCACGAGGAGAAAATGAGTGAGAGAAAATATTCCACGAGGAAAAAGTCCATCTCCAAGCCCCAAATTATAGGAGGCATGATCAACTAATGGCAGTATTTCTCCGCCAAAGAAAATCAATAAGTACACCTATTCCTTCGCTCTGAAATGTAAGCAAGGTTCTAAGAATTCAAGGAGGGGCCTAAAGCAGTCTTCTTCCCAGTGACGGAAGAACCTGGGCTTTTTTAGCAATGGAAATCTTCCTGGCCTTGGGTATCACCGGTGCGCAAACAAAACATTTGAGAACAGCTCCGTGGGCACTACTAATTCATTCACGTGTAGATAGAAAAAGGCTTAACTGCCGAAGATGCCATGCCACAAATTCTGCCTCCCACACTCATATAGCTCTAAGATGACAACCAAGAACAGAAAAAAAAGGGAAAAAAAAAACAACATTCTTGGGGCCTGCAATCACAAAACAAGATGAAGCACTGCTGAAAGTGCAGAGGAATCCCAGGAAAAAGGTGCTAATGATGTCTGCAGATATTCTGATAATTCCCAAGTTTCTTGTGCCTGCACTTTTGGAGCTTGTCAGTGCATGTATACTATTGCCCCACAGTCACTGGATCCGGCAGTGGAAGGTATAAAGGCTGCTGGCTATTGTTATTGAAAGATATTAATGGCACCACCCCCAATAAAGTTGTCCTTTTAGAAACGAATGTGCGTGCTTCTTACCTTTCTGACTTCCACTCTCAAGATATAAGCAGCCACCCTTGCACAGCCCCTGCCACTCCCAAGTATACTCGTTTTGTGTTTTCAGTGCACTCCCTACCTTTCCAGAAGCAACCCGTGCCAAAAATAGCATTGTGTATCGGCTGTACCATCTATGGAGAAGTCACCTAGACACACAAAAATCTTCTAAGTTAAATTTCTGACTGCAGGTGAAGCAACTGTCTCAGTCCTTTATCACTCTGTCACGCCAAACCAGCCATGACAAACCAGTACGTCAGGTTCGTCCGCACTTTGACAGGCGGAGAGATGTACGAGTACTTAATGAATTATGAATCGGAAGAAATCGATAATGGAGAACCAGTTTCTATGTAGCATAAAATGTACACTGAGCCAACAAGAGAAAAAAAAAAGTCTAAAGATGGCCGGGACTTAGTATCGAAATGGCACTTGTGGCCATGAGCAGTGTGGCATGTTCTCATTTGTCCGGACTATGACAGTCGAAGGAATTAGTGAGCTGTTCACAAATACTGAAATGGGACATCTCGTAACAAAAAACTAGCCTCCATACAAGCATCAAATGTCCAGTGAACCAAAACGCGAAGAAAACCCAGCAGGTGCTGTGTAGAAGTCAGAAAAAAAGTTGGCAGTCAAAGGGTTAAGGAAATACACTATGGCGATTTTACCTTAAAACTCTTCGAGAAAGGTAATTAGTCATAGCACAACCGATACTGGGCACACGAATGACACAGACCGCACATCTACATGGTGCTAAGGTCTTCGCATTAAGTGTTTTGCTCATCATGGATTACCAACTAGCCCAATGTGCAACCTATAAGAAAAGTAAGTTCACTTCTTGTTAAAGTAAGACAAAATGCTGCCAGCTGCGGTATCAAAGATAGAGAAGGTGTTTGCAAGCTTTCGAAAAGGCGAAACACATCAAGATTTAACAGCCAGACTCTTACCAGCCACAATGATTCAGTGTGTCCTGCTACTAAACAGAAGGTCTCCTTTTTGATTATTAGTCCCGGTGGTCGCATTCCAATGGGGGCGGAATGCAAAATGCTTGTGTATATAGATTTATGTCCACGGCAGCCCATGTGATCAAACATATAGTGCCCCACTATGGCGTCCTGCATGATAGCCCACTTGTGGCTTCGAAAAGTTGAACCCCTCAATTTGATTTAACGCAAACGACTCCTGGCTGCACCAAGTCCAAGAAGGCTTGTGGCCAGATAGTTCACATTAAACACCACACTTGTTCTAACCACAAGAACAGCAGTGCTACCAGGGTCTTGGAATCAAGCTAGAAAAACTTTGTACAGTATTTCAGGTATTCTGACCACATACAACGACAAAATTCCCCATTTCAAATTCATAATGACAACAGTGCTCAGAATGATACCATGATGCATACTTCAAACCTTAATCCTTTCTGAACAAGTATTGCTTACAGACAGCATATGAGAAAACATTTTTCTTCTTTCCTAGTTTCAGTTTTAAGGATAGGTTTTCTGGCTGAATGTCTATGGCCAACACTCAATGACAGACAGCAAGCATCATTTTTTTGGGTTAGAGCAGGAATACAGGACGAGGAAGAAGTTTGGCATGCCACCCATTTTCTTTTGAAAGCTGGCTAGAGGTGACAGACCGGTGCAATATCTCTGGCCACAGTAGTTTCACACACGTGATGTAGAGAAAATGAAATATACACCTGTAATTCACAGACGACGAGAGCAGTCTGTGCAAATTTGGGGTGAAGCCCACTTCGTTTTCTGCCTCATGTTTTTCTATTTCTAAAAAAGTGTCTGCAAGATATGTATTTATTTTGATTATTCTTATTCTCAATGTGTCTTGCCCTTTTAGATAGAAAATAAACATTTCTTTCGGGTATATATGTCTCATCCTTAACTCTCAGGCACCGTTTAATACTTGCATCTTCAGAATCAACAAATGTGTACAGCTGCAGAGTATATTACACTGGTGCCACTGATGAACTGAGATTTGGAGCAATTTTTGGAGCACCTAAATACAGATTTCATAGCACTTTGGACTAAAGAAATGCAAACTGCTTGATACCTCCTAGGCACATTTGAACACTTAAAATTCACAAGCATCATTCCAGAAAGTACTTGCTTGCTGTAAAACAATCTTGCTATGCATCTAAACACATAAAAGGGAAGCCTAATTTTGAGTATTTCTTCAATTTAAATGAAGACAACAAACCTGTTCACAAAGTCTGATGTGATTCGTTTCTAATTGAGTGAAGTTGCCGAGGCGTTGCTTTTTACATCTTATAATTCTTTTTATTGACAGCTGTCTGCTTAGTTATGTTTTAGTAAGGCTAGAGTTAGCATTAGTCAGAAACACCTGGCCAGACCCAATGTCCTCAATGCTCTTCTCAGCCAGGCCAGCCTTTGGGCCCCTGGAAACGCTCAATCATTGCTTTAAACCTGCTTCACATGCAAGCGATTTTGGGCCAGAAACGATGTGGCGCCCGTCACGTGAGCAAGCCTCATTTCCCAATTGGGAGCGAGCTACACCACTGGAAAAGCTGGCGCTGCTGACAGCATGACGTGGTATAAGGGATCACGTGGACACGGCGGACGCGTTGGCTGCTTCGGAAGCGCCGATCGAAGCGACCTAAAAACTAAAGTTTTAAGTCCCACCTGCACTGCAGTTCTGATTAAGTGGCGAGGTTTTCACACTTCGGGTGTCTACTTGACAACACTTGCAAGCGCTATAATAGATACTGGCTGCCTTCGAAAGTGTCCAACATGATAGGCTACTGCTCGGTGTTGCACGTACGCTATGGAGCCAGGTGTCAGCATCGTACGTACCCGCGGGACAAGAAGCTGCATGAAGCTTAGATCAACCCAGGTGTGCAGGTGTACAACCCAGGTGTGCAGCAAGCACTTCTGCAAAGAAGATTTTTGCTACGGCGTCGGGACGGCGATGTTCAGTGAGTAGGAGAAAGAGCACACTGAGGCGTTCGCCTGCGCGCGCTGCCCGGCTAATGTCATGAAGCTTTTATCTATGAACGTGTTGATCCTTGATAATGGTAAGTGCACTGAAATGGAAAGGGAACAGTAAGAAGCACATTAAAAAAAGGCATGACATATGCTCATGTTTGTGCTAGCACCAAACAGTGAATGTATACTGGATTAAGAAAAAGAAGTAGTGGGACATTGTTTGCTGAGAAGACCGATAAACATGTATTGCGATGCAACTTAAGAAACAGTGATATTGCAATGTCCAAGAATTCAGAAGAGACGAAAAAAAAGATATTGAATCGTGACAGCCCATCACAAGTAGCCGTAGGCGTCAAAGTCCCTAGTTATAATGAAATTATTTTTGAAAAGCTCTGATAGCTTCCAAACAACAATGGTTGCTTGTGTACTGTCAAATGCTCATATTCTGCTGCCTAAAGTTCACGTCACCGTGCGAAAACGCGCCCACAGCGAAAGCGAAACATTGTGTGGAAATGCCTGCAGATGCGCAGTCGGTCACCAGCAACCCGTACAATCTCTACATTGAGGCTTCCTCCTGTTATGCTCCATTTCGTTATACAGACAGCCCACCATAAGAACATATTTCGCATAGTTCGCACTCAGGGATAGCCGACCTTTCACGCAGGAAGCCAGTTCGAGCGACTTCGAACTGCATCGCGGCAACTGCACGCAGTGGGCATTCACTGTATGTATTCGATAAAAGCATGGTGTCTGTAAACCATTCTGTGGTTTCTGTTTGCCCAAGGTTATGAGTGGTGCGCGCTGCTGCGATCACGACTGCAAAATTTGGGAAAATTTCCGAGCAGCGAGAGCAGCAACCAATGGCGGAGCGCCTTGAGCAGTGATGTTAAGATCACGTGGCCGAAGCGCGGGCGGCGTGGAGAACCGGGGAACTCGCCCACTCAAGCAGACGGTTCTAGCAGATGACATTTGTAGTAGACGATGTCGGGTGCTAGTTTGCAGTGTCTCGCCCGGTCTACAATGAGCTGTTCATCAGTCATGTTGTGCAGTGTCCACTTGCTCGGGAAGATAAGTGGAAGGTTTTTTGGGAAGAAATTACGGACTGAAGCTGAAGGTACTCGTCGTCGCAAGTGATGGAAGCTTCCATAAAGTAAATGCCGTCATCGCTCGAATAGGCCATGCCTGTTGGTGCATCAGAATTACTGCTTGTTTCCATCTGTAATTCTTTAGTTCGATTCTTTGAAGCCACATTGTCTGCACATGCTATTTTCCCGTTCTTGCCTCTTTCTTTCCCCCGATGGTGAGCCTATATGGGTCCAGAAAGGCGGGACGAAACGGCAGTCGATACGCTTTGTTCGCAGCGCACGTAGGCATCTTTTTTTGTTCTTGCTCCTCGCTAGCGTGTTCGTAGTTTTGCGTGGTCTTGTTTCCTCAGTTAGAAGGTCACGTACCCCGAGCTCTACAAGGGCTGCCGCCTCTCTACTCGGATGCCTAGAGGTGAAAAGGAACGCGAGCTTCTTTGAAAGCCGTCCATAGGCCTTTTGCATCGGGGTGGCGGAGATGGCGCCCGAACGCCTTGCGGCATTCGTAAACAAGAGCCGTTGTTGGCAGACGTGCATGTGCTTCAAGCCCAGATCGTGGTAATATGAACCAGCCCATTCATTTGCTTCCATGGGGCTAATTCTGTGTGCGTGTACTTAGCAAGACATTTAAGCTGCCGCCTATAAAGAGCTAAAAGAGACATAAATGTGAACAAAAAACTTGTGTTAACCATTTGATGCACAGTGTTTTTATTTTTTGCAAGATTTACAAGCATGAAAGTGGAGCACCAACTTAGTACACCAATCAAGCCCGCAGCTCAAGCACGCTAAAACATGGAAATGTGTAGCAAGGCGCAGCTCTTGAAGATCGCTGAAACCCGCTGCTCACGGGCGCTTTCCATAAGCAACACTGTGCATCACAGCAGCACGCATCATGCCAAAACGAAGCACGTGAAACAAAGGTGTGTCTGCACGCTGCAGTGCCGCTCAGCCGCCGCGACCACCACCACGCCTTCGTTTGCATGTAAAACAGACATTAGATGACACCAGGTGTTTTTCAATAGTCTGCTTTTCCTCATGAAGTTAGAGTCTCTGCTCAGCAACTGGCTGGTTCTGAACAGATGCTGACGGATTATTGATGAGAGTGACCCCTGACCTGATGATACCTTTGCAAAGTCAATGACTCCAGCACCTTTCAGCCTGTGCAAGAAGTCGGGGAAATCTTTTTCAATGCATACAGGGATGAAGAGCAGATGTAGAACACTTCTGTAAAAGGCATTCCTCATTAATGCTTGGCATATAGCTGGCTATATCAACCTGTACTTTCTTTTGGGCATGTGAGTTAGTTGGTACATAACACTTGGAAGCAAACAGCGCAAAATATCTAGTGTCTTCACAGAGTCCTACATTCTGCAGTGTTCACTTCCAACTTTTACTTTTCATAAGGCATCTCCACTTCGACATAATCTACGATCAGTGACTTTTCCATGTATGTTTATTATTTGGCTCTTGCACCTCCTGAAGCGGTTGGGCAGATAAATTCACACATAGACACTTGTGTAAGGGCCGCACTTTTTTGCACAATTTTGGTGAGGTGCAGCCCTTACCCAGGACCGAACATTTTCGTAAAACTGGTGCCAGCGCAGCCTTGACCTGTGCACACCGTGAATCCCAAGATGTACTGCTGCATAAGAGGTCAACGTGCAGCTCTTGCCATCTAGCAGTGGCTTGCGCAAGTAGACAGCGAGCGAAAATTCACCAATGCACGCGCTCAGCATCGAGGAACCGAATGCGATTGCTTCACTGTTGAAATCCTTTTTCCCTAATTTTGGGCTGCCAAGTTGGGGGTGCGGCCCTTCCATGGTTGCGGCTCTTACAAGAGTCTATACGGTACACACATATATCATGCACTATGCAACAACTCGTAAACAACCGCAATCTGTCATGGTAACAAGAGGTAAACTCGTGCCATAGAAAGAACAATAGTACCGTGCTTCTTTACTGCCTTATAATACAATGGGTTTATTAGTCATGAGAGGATGAATCTCTTCTGATGAGCGCCTATGCACTTTTGGCACAGCTTGCTGGTATAAATGGATCAAAATTAGCAGCCTTGCCACCCTGGAAACGAGGGAACAAGAAAGTGAGAACAAGTTAAATTAGGCACCATTCACTGCAAAATAAACCAAAACACAATTATGTAATGCTGCTACTTTATTCAGCTACACAGCTAGTGATAATTGCAAGTCTTCTAACTCAATAGGGTGTATCTTTGAGGGAGTTTGTAATCCATGAATAGCAAGAGATTTTTAGTGCAGGAACTTTGGCACAGATTTTTACCACGGCAACTTCAACATAACAGATTTTTAGTCCAGTCTTTGGCAAGTACCTTTTGCTACTGCATGTATTTTCCACCACTGCACTGTTCTCTTCCAAATACCATCAGATCTTTTGAGTAAACTTGAAATGCAACTGGCTTCAGATACTGAATGTTACATCTTGGAGCAATTGTACTGAATGCCAGAAAGATGTATAAATGAACCATATTTTAGAGCACAGAATGGTAAGAATTCTATCAAGTGAATTATCACTGAGTTTATTTCCAGCCTGATCACGCTCCTCCTAACATTGTGTGAGGCAAGCACATTTTTTCTTTGCTTTTTAAAGGACTGTCTGCGGATCAGAAGTTTAGAACATGTCTTTGGATTCTGGTGGAAATGAGAAGATTGTGTGTCACATTGACAAAAACGAGCATGCTTGTACTCTATAAACATGATGAACAAACGGAGTCATGGTGAATGGCCTCCGTGATTGCCGTCATGTACAGTAATCAGCATTGTCATGTCTGTAGAACACAGCTTTAACAAGAGACTATGCAGACAGAAAAATTCTGTTTTAAAAATTTCTATGTGCTTTCTAAAGAAACCACTGCACGTTTAGACACTTCAAATTGTAGGTTTTCTGCTGCACTACAAGACAGATCCCTAAAAAATGGTAGACAGTCCGTTTAAGTGCTTCTTGCTTTTTTTTTCTGTGTACATTATGCAAACATAGTTCCTGGGTAGAGTTTAAGTCAGATAGCATTTAAGCAAAAGCTATGATAATGCTATGGCAGTTTACGAGATGTAACCTGATCTGAAACAAGAGGTAAAAATTTATTGCATTAACACTTAGAAACCAAAAAAACATAAGGATAGTTAGCATTAGTATCAGGCATGTGCTAGAGGCCAGTGACTAAGCCATTCAATATCATCTACATAGGCTTCGACGATGGGGGGACTCAGGGGCCTGAGCCCTCTCCGAAGTTTTCTGGAGGAAGCCCCACCTCCCTAAGCATCATTACCAAAGTTCTGTTACCCACATCCTTTGAGCTTTCTTCTCAGTTGCCTCTACCTTTTCAGTTAAAATATTAGTGCAGCTAAAAGCTTACTGCATCATTGTTGGCACGGACATGCACACCTTTATATTCATGCTTTCACTTTATTTCTGCAAATAATAACAATAGGAGGACAATCACATGAGAAGCACCGGCTTCACCCATATTTTTTCACTTCAACATTTATTTTTAGTTTCCACTGTGAATACTAAGCACAGACACAATATATTTAAATGTACACAGGACAAAGCTTATTATATTTTAAAGAGAAGGAGGTAGCCAACTAACAATTATTTGTAATGGTATGGATAGCCTATGCCTTGAGAATGAATATGTTGCTGTATGTTCACACGGCAAACTGGGCGAGTTGGTGATTGAACATGTTTCTATTGGTGGGCAGCACAACCCGGATGAAAGACAAAAGGAAGTACACAATACGAGCGCAGCTGCACTCCCATTGTGTCCGCCAAATGTTACGAAGAGGAAGCCCGATGCATAAATGCATGTACAACTATTTACATGGAGAAAAGTTAGTGATATTCACGCAGGCTGGTGCAAAGGTCACAGCTCCAAAAGACAGTCTACCACTTCCGCTTCGTCTCCCGCACGGTCCTGTCCGAATACACCATTACATAACACACACATGGGTGGAGTTAGGAGAGCTGGTCGCCCCCCCCCCCCCCTCTCCCTCTTCCGGAAAAATGAACTTTTCTATGATCATCCAGCAGACTGAAGCCAGTAGCTCCCTCTCTCATCATCATCATTTTGTTGCACTTCATATCAGCCCATTCAAGCGCAAATGCTTTTAATCAGGACTGGGCAG